>NC_045510.1:4674283-4797692 GCF_009650955.1 Corvus moneduloides
TGTTACTAAGACAATAAATCGCCGGGTACTTAAGAAAAGACAAAAGGGCCTGGCCACATTTTTTGTTTCACCAGGGTGTAGGTTCAGTTCGCTCTGAGTGTCCGGAGAGAGGAGCTGCAGAGAAAGGAGCTGCTGGTTCCTCGTCTCGGCCGTTTTTTTCTTTTTTCTGCTGGAAACAACACCGGGATCCCGAAGCCGTTTTCCCTGCCCTGCTGGAGGCCAGGCTGTGGCCGCCCTGCCCCGCTGCTGCTTCGAGCTTTCGCTGCATTGTAGCCATGCTCTCCCTGCCTGTGTGGACCTCCGGGGGGTTCCCCTTTTGGATACATCTCGTCTGCCACCCGGGATTTGTGTTTGTGCCTGCCACTCCAGCCTGCTGCTCTAGCCTGCCGCTCCAGCCTGCCGTTCCAGCCTGCTGTTCCCGAGAGTCCGGGATCGGCTGCCCAGGGGTTTGTGGAGCCTTTGTTCCATCCTTCCCCGGGATCCTCGGGGCACCAGTGCCGCATGCTCCCTGAGCTCGCTCCGGAGCGCCCCCTGCAGCCGCGGGGGAACCATCGCACCTGCCCTGCTCACCGGGAGCCGCCAGCGCCCCTGCCGGCTGCGAGCGGAACTGCACCCGAGGGGAAATAGCCTGACAGCCGAGGAGGCTGGGACAGGGTTTGTGTTTGCTGTTACTGCCATAGTTGTTGTTGTTTTGTTTGACTGGTTATATACACACATATATATATATATATATATAGTAAAGAACTGTTATTCCTATTTCCCACATCTTTGCCTAAAGGCCCTTGATTTCAAAATATAATAACTCAGAGGGAAAAGGGGTTCTATTCTGCCACTTCAAGGGAGGCTTCTGCCTTCCTTAGCAGACACCTGTCTTTCAAAACCAAGACAAACTCAAATTGCAACTGGGAGTCTTCAAGGGTCAGTTAATGATATCTATCCCCTAGCAAACCCTAACTGGGATCCTAATGTGCCAGAACAGATGGAAAAGATGAAGCGATACCAAAAATGGGTGGTTGTTGCGTTAAAATGTGCCGTATTGGGCTTACACACTTTTGACAACACTAACAAATGAATTAGGGTGGTTCACTGTTTTAGATCTCAAGGATGCCTTTTTCTGCATTCCTGTGCATAAGAATAGCCAAGAACTCTTTGCTTTTGAGTGGGAGAATCCAGAAACAGGGAGGAAGACCCAGCTCACCTGGACAGTTTTACCACAAGGATTCAAAACCAGCCCGACCATATTTGGAAACCAGCTGGCAAAGGAGCTTGAGGACTGGAGGAAACAAGAACCAGGAGGAGCAGTTCTCCAGTATGTTGATGACATCTTGATAGCAGCCAAGACACGAGATGACTGCATAGAGCTCACTGTAAGTCTGTTGAACTTTTTGGGCCAAAGTGGGTATCGGGTCTTGAAAGAGAAGGTACAGGTTGCCAGGGAAACAGTAGTATACCTGGGCCTGGAAATTTTCCGCGGACATCGCCAACTCAGCAGAGAACGGAAGGAAGCCATCTGTCGACTTCCAGAGCCCCATACCGTAAGGGAGATGCAAGCCTTCCTGGGAATGGTAGGTTGGTGTCGCCTGTGGATATCAAACTACGGTATACTGGTGAGACCTTTATATGAGGTCCTTAAAGCAGCTGAAAAGGGGACAATCATGTGGACAGAGAATGCCAGGGCTGCATTTAAACAGCTGAAACATTCCTTGATGTCAGCCCCAGCTCTGGGGCTGCCGGACTTGACTAAACCTTTTGAACTCTTTACACATGAGCGACTGAATGTTGCTCTAGGGGTACTGGCACAGCACCTTGGAGACCAGCGAAGAGCTGTGGCCTATTTTTCAAAACAACTAGACAATGTAGCCCAGAGTTGGCCAGGATGCTTGAAAGCTGTGGCAGCAACAGTCCTTCTGATACAGGAGGCCCATAAATTCACCCTTGGGCAGCACATTGTCGTGTATGTACCCCATGCAGTGATAAATGTGCTGGAGCAAAAGGGGGGACACTGGCTCTCCCCAAGCAGGATGCTCAAATAGCAATCTGTGTTATTAGAACAGGATGATGTTACTCTAAAGACAACTTCTGTGGTAAACCCTGCGATGTTTTTATCATCCACATTACTTGACAGTGTGCCTGAGCATGATTGTTTGCAGACAATAGAGGAAACTTATTCCAGCAGACCAGACCTGAAAGATGTTCCTTTGAAAGATCCAGACTGGGAACTGTACACTGATGGGAGCAGCTTCATGAGAAACGGTAGGAGGATGACCGGTTACGCTGTAACCACCTCAGATAAAATCATTGAGGCAAAAGCCTTGCCTCCAGATGTATCATCACAGAAAGCTGAACTCATTGCACTAACGAGAGCTCTAGAACTGAGTGAGGGGAAGAAGGTGAACATATGGACTGATTCCAAATATGCCTTCAGTGTTGTTCATGCCCACGGAGCTATTTGGAAGGAACGTGGCCTGCTGACTGCTCAAGGTAATGAGGTTAAGCATGCTAAACAAATTCTTGCACTTTTACAGAGCATTTGGAAGCCTACGGAAGTGGCTATCATGCATTGCAAGGGTCATCAAAAAGGGAAAACAGCCCCTGAACTGGGAGATTGTTTTGCTGACAAAACAGAAAGGGGGATTGCAGAAAAAGGCATTTTTGCAGTGGTACCACAGAAAGAGATAGATTTGTCATCATTTACCCCAAAATACAATCAGAGGGATCACAAATTAATTAAGTTCCTTAAGGCTGAAATCAAAGAAGGTGGGTGGACTGTTACCCCAGTAGGACAAGTCGTAGTTCCACCCCGATCCTTTGGAAAATAGCCCAACAAAAGCATGAAAGTACCCACTAGGGAACAGAAAATGTTTTAGAACATTTGAGAAAAGTAGTGATAGGGAGAGGAATAACTGATATTGTACAATCTGTAACAAGCAAGTGTGAAACGTGCTGTAAAAACAACCCTGACACAAGCAAGAGAGTTGTGTTAGGAGTGACAAAGACAGGAGATCTCCCGGGAGATTATTGGCAAATAGATTTTGCTGAGATGCCACGCAAAGAGGGATGCAGGTATATACTGGTACTGGTTGATACCTTCAGTGGATGGCCTGAGGCTTTCCCCTGTCGCACCAACACAGCAAAAGAAGTTGTAAAAGCTTTGCTTAATCATATAATACCAAGATTTGGGGTTCCTTTGGGAATGTCATCAGATAGGGGACCACATTTTGTTGCAACAGTGGTTGGGGAAGTTAGCAGGATTTTGGGACTTACCTGGGACCTGCACACACCATACAGGCCCCAGGCAAGTGGCAAAGTTGAACGCATGAATGAGACCGTCAAAACCCAGATTTGCAAGATTTGTCAAGAGACATCCATGACATGGGTTCAAGCCCTGCCCATAGCCTCGCTGAGAGTCCGCATACAGCCAAGGCGAAGGGACAACATCAGTCCCTATGAAATATTATATGGCAGGCCATACCAGGTTCCACATATCCCAGGGGAAATTCATATGGGAGGTAAAAATGACTTGCAGAAATATTTAATGGCTCTGAGTTCCACTTTGCAGAAGCTCCAGAGATGTGTTGTGTTATCCAAACCAATAGGATTGGACACACCTGCTCATCCGTTCCAGCCTGGAGACTGGGTCTACATCAAGTGGTGGGACAGCGACCCCTTGCAAGCCAAGTGGAAGGGACCATTCCAAGTTTTGCTGACCACTTTTACTGTGGTCAAGGTTGCTGCCAAGGGACTGTGGATTCACTACTCCAGAGTGAAGAAAGCTTCTGATCCCGAAATCACCGAGAAGACAGAGACTGATACAAATCACAAAGATGCAGTCTAAACTGTTTTTTACGTGTTTGCTGTTTGCCCAACTGGTAACCATGGTTCAGGGTTCACCCCATGATTTGCATAAGACTGTGGTCCAAAATGTTTCCAAAATTCTTAATAAGAGCGATTGCTGGATCTGTACTCAGTTACCACCCCTAGATGGGAAGGGTCACTGGCCATTGATTGGCATTTTAATGGAAGAGAACCGCACTGAAACATGGGAACCAATTAATAGCACCCTTCTGCCTCCCATTACCCTGAGTGGCCAGGTAGAGCGTGCAAACTATAAGGTTCCTTGTGCAATTGTAAACACCACAGGAAAAGCCGTTCTTCCTTCATATTGTCATAAGACCCATTTCAGGGAAATAATAGGCCCAAGAATTGCAGCAAAGATGAAATTGACAGGGTGGAGACTGGCTCAGCCATTTGGGACAGGTTTGTATTGGATATGTGATGATAAGGCCTGGAAAGTTATGCCCGTGAACAAAGACCAGGCTTGTGCTATTGGGGCTGTGGTCCCAAATATAACAATATTTGACCATCTTGAAAAACCAAATGAGAGGAGAAAAAGATCTCTTAATCCCTTCATTGAACGTCCCACACTTTTTCACAGCATAATCAGAGCCCTTGTACCCGCTTATGGAGTAGTTGAATTGGAGAGAGCAATTGTAAACATCTAGGCCATCATTGAACTTATTGAGCAGCATACTGCAGATGCAATTTCAGCCTTACAGGAAGAAGTTGACAGTCTGTCCTGTGCAGTTATGCAAAACAGGATAGCTCTCAATTTCATACTTGCTGCACAAGGAGATGTATGTGCTATTGTCAATACCTCTTGTTGTTCTTATGTGGACCAAAGTGGAAGAATTAAGAAAGATTTGGATGAAATTTGGAAGGAAACTCAAATTCTACATGAAGTGGCTTCTAGAAATAACACTTTAAAATTTGATCATATCTTTGATACCCTCACCTCATGGTTACCAAACTGGGCCTGGGTAAAAGAAATATTCATAATAGTTGTAATTGTAGTTATTATCTATGTAAATTCCTGTGGAGCAGCCGGTTATGTAAACCGGTTCTGTGGGTAAAAAATAGAGTAGAGTAGAGACTAGACAAGATAGAGTTTTGTTAGTCTCTAAAAGGGGGGAAATGATGCCATGAAGATTTTTTGCCTTTTCTTTTATACCCCTGTTATACTTTTTTACAACTTCTGTATTCCTAGTGCTTTTTGCCTACATTCTTGGACTTGTTTGTCAAGCTAAGAGACTAAACATTTTAGAAGCTTCGTAGCTAGGGATCAGTGTGCCCCAGACCCCAAGGTCCTCTCCAGAACACATTCTGTAAACCAAGATAGAACCATCCAGGGGAAGGTTCCTTGGGGAGGGGGTCTCACTTGAGCATCTCATTGGGGAATCTTTGATAGATATGCTAATTAGTAAAACCTATAATGTTATACCCAATGTTGGGGGGAGAGACACAGAGATAGACTCGGCGGGGTGCATCTCGATGCATATGACCTGGACGTGTACACCTAAGGATCCTTAAAATAAATACCAAGGTAAAATCCCTTTTCCCCTTCTAACCGTGTATGACTCTTAAGACCAAGAAAAGGCATCAAAACCCATAAAATGACACGACTAATTTATATCAAGTTTATTTGTTCTCTCTCCCCTCAGTCACAATGTTTCATCAGAGGCAAAACAGGAGGAATATATTAAACCTCTTGAAAAAGCTTTTGCTGATGGGATGCAAATCCCACAAACATCTTTTTGTTAAAAAGGTGAGAGAGCTTCCATTTAACTTTTGAATTGACCCAAACTGGGCCAGGAGACACTTCAGAGACAGAGTCAGAGAAGTGGGTATTTGCTTTATTCGGCGCCGGGTGTGTGGGGGATCACTCCTCCAAACACACACACACTGCACTTCCTACAACACAATATTATGGGTAAAATTCATGAATAGTCATCACATTCTTTGGGATAGGAGTGGTTATACAAATTAGTTCTCAGAAGTCATTAATACCATTAACATATGTGTCACACATGCGTGGTGTGTCCTGGTGGTCTCACTGAGGAAGGCTCCTCTTCTTCCTCGGGGGTCTTTCTGATGCAGATCAGTAGTCTTCATCACAATGCACTTTTCACTTTTCTTTCTGGGGCATTAGTAGTCCTTTGTAGGATGACTCAGCAGCTTCTGTGTTGGTCTCAAGTAAATTCTTGTTCCTCTGATCTTGACAAGATTAAGGTGAATCCTGCTTCTTAGGTTTTATGATCAACATTTCCTGTCTCCCAATAGTTAACTGTGCTTACATGAGTTAACTGTTGATCAGTCTTATCACTTTTACAGGTAAATATGCATTTCTAGCATTTAAGTACTTCTTTGTCTAATTTACACACATGCAACAAAACATATCTCTAGTTCATTAATATAAAATTCCACAAGATCTGTTAGGGACTCCTTAATTTTGTTCATGTCTAATGTTGCTAGTTATGCTTCCACACTGAAACACAATACTTGTGGTCAAATCTCCCTAATGTTCAAGTCTCTAAAATTTAAAAAGAATTAACAAAATTTAAAGCTGCATAAACTACATAGATCATTTTTTCTGACCTCCTACATAATTCCTAAATAACATTTAATGAAATAATTACTGTATCAAGCCTACCAATTTGAGAGTAGAATGGTAACAGCAGTTTTAGAAATACATCCTATCATAGCGGGGAAGAAGAGGTGGTATGGGAGAAATTTAAAAAAAAAATTACCTCTATCTTTACTCTTACATTCTTACATCCCAAGTTTAAGTCATGAATCAGGGGGAGGAGGGGGAAGCAGACGTTAAATGATTTGCTAAGAAGCTGTTTGTTAAAAACAATGCATACAGCTTGCTCAACACTTATTGTGCCTACCAAAGCAGGATGAAAAGATAGAAGACTATTGATAAGGCGAAGGAATCTTGACCAAAGATCCTGTTTTCGAACCTAAAACTAACTTAAACCAGACTTGAAGTTTGGACTTGGGCCAGGGACATAAAGAGCATGCGCAGGGAAGCAAGGTGAAAAGTTCAGAATCAGGAAGACCCTTTACTTCATTTGAGGAAGACCCTTACTTCATCCCGAAGACCCCTGCCCACGACCACCAGACAACACTGTGCAAGCGCAACACAGATGTAAATTACTTTTGGGCTCATTATAATACGAGGTGAGGCTAGGCGGGGCTAGGTAATGAATATGTATAGGTCTATTGGGAAACTTAATGAATATGGAGTTTGTAACCCGATATACACCAAGCTGAATGCAGCTGTGGGCACACATGTTGCAGTGGGGATTACTGTAACACGCCTATATCAAACCAGGAGTCCCGTGGAAAGGAAATATATATGGACGGACAGATTCTTGATAGCTGTTTCAGAGATCTTTATTTCTCCAGCCGCATGGCCAGGGCTGTGCTCAGGAACTGTTACAGTCACCGGACCAAGGGTCCTTTGCCCGCGCAGTGAAACACAAACCAACCAATGGGGAACAAGGCTGACCAGGGGCAGGGAAACCCCGTGTCTGTCCCCTCAGGGCCCCTCTCCCAGGGCTACACGGTGGGGGAGGAGACCCCAACACACGCATGACTTTGGAGGAGCTATCCCCCATGCGTCCCAGAGCTGAAATAAACATACCTACTTTATTACTTATTCCAGTAGTGGAGTCTTTTCCGTATATCAGTCAGAATTCAAACAAAGCGAGTGTTTTCTGGAACACATGCAGAAATAATTTCTTTAATCCAATTAGCAAAACACCATTAGAAGACTTTTCTCCACCTGTTAAATAACTATTTAAGTATATAAGATATTTTCCAAAAGATTCAAGAAGTGAACATTCAAATACTAATTCTGCTCTTTGCAATGGGCAGATATTTTTTTTTAAGTTTTGTTTGCCCTCACCAGTGAGATTCCTGCTGCTTCCAGGACAGCTGTACTGAAACTGTAAAATTAGAAGAACAAACTGAATTTTAAACAAGAATCTCAGGGGAATGTGGAGCTTAAAAAAAAACTTATCAAGAATATGCACAACCCATACCTGACTTTACAGCTTAAGAATATACTGCATATCAGTACAAATATTACTGGTTTGACCATATCTTCTTCCAGTAGCCAAAAAGAGACTTTTATTACAACAAATACAGAAAGGGTTTTCTGTGGCGTATAGGTAAAACCTTATAAAATGAAGGCCTTGTTGCCTTTGTAAAATCATGGCCTATTTCTGTTACTTTGGTTAAGTAGAAAAGGATTCTGGGTAATGACTCAGCTGAATTCGGGGTAGAAAAACATGCTGCGTGACCATCGCGTGTTTACATGATGGTGTATGGTGGTTGGTTGAATTATGCTTGTTATGCTTTAAAACGATGTAAACTGATAACCAGCTAACTGCTTAAAAAGGCTGGGTTTTTGTAATAAAGTGCTGATGCTTGCCACCATCTTCAGCGTCAGTCTTTTGTCTACCGTCAAATGGTGACCCCGACGTGATAAGATCATGACTGCGCACCTGAGAGCAGCCAGCGGTGGAGCCCAATCAATCAAGACAGGTGGAGAGTGAGAACCTAGAAGTCCGGACGATTTACGAAAGCAGAAAGAGACACCTGACCAAAGGTGAGCGACTGGGAACATAGACTTGGGGACTCTGCGGGCAGAGAGCAGAGCTCAGACCCTGCTACGAAGACAGGGGACTTTTTTGCAGACCACAATCTGACAGAGAGCAAGATGCTGGCACAGCCTATAAGGTTACGTCACTGGTGTTTGCTGGACGAAGAACCACGGGACTGTGAGTGTCCTGGTACTGGGGAGGTGCCCCGGGAGCGTAGGTGCAGCTTAAAGATATTGCAGCACATTCTCCACATTGGAGCAACTTTCATTATGGGTTAAAAGACCCTGTAACTGTTTCCTAAATTAGAACGGCTTTGATGTTAAAAAAACTCCTGCACGTATCTGCGACAGGGACTGCTAGGAAGGCTACCGATAATGAACCTAGGCACAGATCCAGGGCACAGATCCAGAGAACAGATCCAGGGAACTGATCGATCCTCAACTTAGAGTAATGAACTTACGATATGCATGGTGATACGGGCACGACTCATGCCCCACCGGAGCTCCTCCTGGAGCAGAATGCTCCCTCTTGACCCCCTGGAACAGCTCGGCTGGCTTTAGAAGCTGACTTCCCAGGGCTGTCGGCCCCTCCGGTGCCCCCCTGCAGCAGCTGCTCTACAGGGTGCCTCTCCTGCCACGGCTTCTTCGGTGACAGCTCCTACACAAGTGGCTTTTCTGCTGCCAGCTTCCCCCACCATGGCTCCTTCGCTGGCTGCCCCCCCCCCAACACCAGCCCTCCCCCCCCAGCTGCCATGACAGGCCCCCAGGCCACAGTAGGCCCCCGCAGCGGTGACAGGGCCTCCCCCCTTCTGGGCCCCCCGGACTCTGTGGGCTACATGGCCCCCCCTTGCCAAGAGCTACTTTGAAGTGAAGAGATAAAGTAACCTACAAGACCATATGTTTACATTCCATTTCATAGTTAGGGAAACTTCTATCTTGTTTTGAGCTTCTGGGAAACACTTAATTTGTCCTAAACTCAGTCAGTGTCTTTACAAATGAAAATTACTCATGTTAAAAAATACATTTTACTGCATCTCAAGAACATTTTTGGCTTTTGTTAAAAGTAACTTTGTATTTTCAGTAAGCTGTAGGTTCTGACAGGATTGTTTATTGGAGACATTCAAGGCTAGCCTTATGAATGTAGTGTCTTTCTGCATGCCAGTAGAATTACGTAATTCCTTGCTTTGAGGCTGCTTCGCAAGGTCCAAAATTCTTCAACAGAAATGCTTATATATTGCATGATTGGTACAACTTGTCATGTAAGATGTATGCTGCCATTCTAAGAATTTTGATTTTAAAAAGTCTAATTGGTCTGAATTAATACTGATTCTTTGCTTAGGTACAATGTCAGCTGTTACCACAAAAATTAGAAACTTGTATACCTGGAAAAATATTTACAATCTCGGTGCCCTCAGAGCATAACTTATTATTCTGTGGCCCCTTAGAACTCTAAAGCCTGATGTCAAAACTTTGAATGATTTACAAGAGGTACTGGGAGCAATTAGCTGGGTGAGGCCCATGGTAAGTTTAGCCACTCATCAATTTGTTGGGTGGAGTCGCGGGAGACAAGCCTCACGGCATTGTGGTCAGCAAGTCTCGTTTATTGTAATAATCTACACATACTTATAGTACTACTAATTAGCTCATACATATTGCAAAAGCTGAGCTCCTTATTGGTGGGAGCTATTCCATGAGATCACTGTGGTCTTATCTTTTTCTCTTCCATATGGTTTCTTTCAGCTTACTTATCTGGACTCACATCCTGTTGTTTATACAACTCCTTGCACAAGGATTTAGTATCCTTGCCAAGTCTGCATCTTTACTAAGCCCGCTATGTCATCATGACCTTTGCTTTTTAGCCATTCTTCAGAAAGACTCTCAACACTTCCCCCGTTTTCTTTTTGCATGATCATAGTCATATTGACTGACTTCAAAATTAAATTTTTTACACGACATTATACAGCTAAGCATAAGTAAACCAAGCAAAACAATTATTAGCAATAGCATTAAAGATTTGATCACACTTTTCATCCATCCTTCTAAGCCCATCCACTCTGTAAGTCCTTCTAATCCGAAAAATCCGGAATCTTTCTTTATTTTTTGGGAGTGTTCAATCAAATTCTTAATTTCGGTGTGGATGGACTTAGAATGATCCTCAAGATCCATGCAGCACATTCCTTCAAAATCTTCACAGCCATGGCCGTGGGCTCAGAGTAAAAAATCTATAGCTGCTCTATTCTGAAGCAGGGCGTGCTGGACTGAACTCAGGTCCTCTGCAAGTTCAGACAACACTCGGCTGGTGCCGTTTGCTTGTTTAACTACCCAACATGTCAGTTTTTCTAAGTGACGATGGGCTCGTGCCGCAGCTGCACCAGGAACAAAAAGGGAGGTAAAAAGCACTTCTAATTTGCTCCATAACGTGAGGTCATCCTCACAATCAGATGTCATAGTTTCTGCTAAAGACCTCTTCCATCGTATTCGGTGTGTAGCATTAGGATGGTGCTGTGGAAGTGCAAGACTCAGCTGGCCAAAGGTACAGGGCCCACCTACAGGCTTGGATGGGATACCTGACCAGGCACGATTCCCACAAATTAGGAAAAGCCCTCTGGGTAACTTTCGAGGGAAAAACGTTCCAGGGGCTGCAAGAGATCGATTTCTCATGGTAACATTGCACCATTCTAAGTCCTACTGTGAAGCATTGCCAACAGGATTAATCAAGGTGGGGCTGGATGTATTCATTTGACAGCCACTAAGGCTGCCCTCTTGGCATAAATTACGTGAACTATTAATATAGATACAGGCTGTAGCGTTAAGGGAATCAACTAGTTCTATTTCTTGTGGCTCAGGGCCCACCGGGAGTTTATCATCCCAGATATCATAGTCTAGTAGGCCATGAGTAATATTTTTTGTGGAATTCAACGGCCAAATAGGTTTGAGCTGCTTCTGGGTCTCGATTACAAAGTTGTGCCATGTATTATCTGTTAGTGGTACTCCAACTAAGCATGTTAAAAATGGAGTACTGGGTGTGGCTAAGGAGGCACAGAATGTTGTGGTGTTTAATTCGCGTGCCAAGGAGACCCAGATATTATCTCTAGGGTCAAACACCTTAGGAGGGTAGGGAAGGTTGTGACCCATTACTGAGCCTGCGATTAGCAGCACGATGCTTAAACCGCCGGCAAACATGATCCCACTTTCTTGGTTCAACTTGCCACTGAATGGGGACCCCGATATTTAATTGGCAGGAGGATTGCAAAACTACAGAGTAACTATCTGCTAAGATCTTTTTTGCTAAATGCTGTACTGACCACGCTAATTCTCTTAGCCTCAGATCTTCAAGATTTTCAATTAATTGCAAACTGTCAATGATATTTTTGCCTGTGAGTTGTACCAATGCTCCTTGAGCCGTCTCACGGTGCCAGTGAAAACTGCAAGACTGACACTAAAACCCTTCTGATAGATGTCGCTGGTGGACCCACCACTGTAAATTACAACCTCCGCAAAACAATCTTACCCACGCCTTATGATCACTACAATTACATGCAAAGCAAGCAGATTGGCAAAAGCGTAAAAAATGTCTCTGCAGATGTGGAAGGAGATGATCCTCTATCTCCTGTTCAGATTCCACAAGGAAGGTAACGCGAAACCGTTGCTCAACTTCCTGCAGGATTTGTGAGATCTTCCTCTGTACTCTTCTCGCTTTCCTCTGTTGTGGGTTGCTCATCAGTGACAACAGGCTTAGTCCATTTAGCCGGAACCCATAGGGGACAGTTGGCACAAAGTAGGTGAGTTTTTCATTCCTTGTGGCAATACAGTCCATTCAAATCGCCTGGCTGGTTCTCCTTTATTCAGGGCAGGTAAGGTAAAGGCGAAGCGCTTGGTGTCATCTGGATGCAATGGAATAGTAAAAAAGCAGTCCTTGAGATCTATAATTAAAAGAGGCCAGTTTTGGGGCAACATAGCCGGATTGGGGAGACCAGGTTGTAGTGCCCCCATAAATTCCATTTGTTGATTTACTGCACGGAGGTCCTGTAGAAGGCAAAACGCACCAGACTTCTTGCGTATGACAAAAATAGGAGTATTCCAAGGACTGACGGATGTGACCGGGTGTCTCACAGCGATGACACTTCATGGGCCACCTGGAGCTGGGCGAGGACGTGCTGCTGCCGCTTGGAGAGGAGCAAGGGCTGCCATAACCTGATTTTGAGAGCTGATAGCCTGTTCTTTAAGCCCTTCACCTAATTTTTCTAAAGCTTGTGCTAAGAATAGTTGCGAGCCAGTGGGCATGGTCGCAGCTTTTTCTAAAAGTTGCTGGACAGTCCAATCCCCTGGGGTGGAAGTAATAAGGGCACGGGTGGCCTGATTGCCATTTTGTAAAAGGCATTGCTTAAGCAACGGGTCATGCATATGCTCTTGAACCCCAGCTTTTGAAATGGCTTCCATAACTTTGTCAACAAAAGAGCCTAGAGACTCCTCTCTGCCTTGTTTAATGCTCATATACATTGGGATCCCACCTGGGGCTCGGACCTTATCCATTGCTTTCTTAGCAACTGCCATAGCTTCCCGTAGCTTGGCAGGTCCTAGTGCCGCTTGGGCTTCTACTCTCATGTGATCCCCTTCACCCATGAGCTCAGCTACTGTAACACCTGTCAAGGGATCTGCCGCTGGCCTGGGGACAGCAGCAGTAACAGCGGCTTCCTCCCTCCAGCGAGCCTCAAAAAGCAGTCGCTGATGCGGGGTATACATAAGCTTAGTAATGCCTTTAATGTCAGCAGGAAGAAGGGTAAAAGCGTTAAAAATATAATCAAGCATCTGTTTAACTGGTTCACTGGTTACACCGTAATTCCCCACCGTTGCTCGGAGCTGCGCTCGCAGCTTCTAATTAAGATTAGTCACCTGCGCAATACTGCCACCTCCTTGTGGATTCGGGACAAATAAAACAGGGAACGCCACGCTGTCTTGTGAAGCCGCTAGCATGTCAGAATCACCCTTTTGTAAGCCGTCACGAGTAACCGCAGCCCAGAGTTCTCTATGACCCCTAACCATGGCCTCCGCGAGGTCAGACTCTGCCCCAGGGACAGGCTCAGGGCTAACAAAGGGGTTTCGCGAACGAGAACAGTCCGGCGGAGACGGGTGAGGCAAGGGCGGTGGAGGAGCAGGCTGCGGCGGCTCCCGACCCGGCTCAAGCGGCGGGGGGGGGGGCCGCGGCGGAGCAGGCTGCGGCAGCTCCCCGCCCGGCTCGAGCGGCGGGGGGGGCCGCGGCAGAGCAGGCTGCAGCAAGGAAGGCGTAGGAGGAGTAGGAGGTGGGGGGAGGGGAGGCGCGGAAGGCGACTCAGAGGCAAGCGCCTCAGGCGGTACATGAACTGCAGCAAAGGTGGGGGGATTAGGTGGGCCAGAGAAAACAGAGGCACTGTGATCGCCGTAATGACGGTTCCGATCCTGAGCAATCTTAATTTTTTTTTCCTTTTTTTTTTTTTTTTTTTCTCTGCCGCTTTTTTCTCTGCCTGTACCATTAAAAGTTCATTGTGGACAACTCTCCATAGTTTAGAAATCTTTTTAGCTGGCTTATCGTCATCTAAGACAAGATCCCAAAGTTTATCACCATACGCGCGCCACTGACTTCATGAATGGAGTGGGGGTCAGTGAAAAAACTATAAAAGCGCGCATGCGTTAAAAGAACGGGGAGGTCTTTGTCAAGATCAATTCCTTTAAAGTTACGCTTAAGTAAAAAAGCTTTAAAAAGCTCCTATGCTGCTTGCCTTTCCATACTTACGGTACCGTTGCTAGCTCTCCAGGCTTCGGCAGCACGTATCGGCGAGCCCGCCTGTGCGGTCGCTCGGGCGCGGAGGTGATAGGCACGACGCGGCTGGGTGCTGCGTTTTTGCCGTACGCAACCTCTTTCGCCGTCCTTCTAGCTGCAGGACCCGAACCCAACGCAACTCCCCCATCGCATAAGGGCAACTTCTCCTGTTTCGGGCGCCAGATGTTGGGTGGAGTCGCGGGAGACAAGCCTCACGGCATTGTGGTCAGCAAGTCTCGTTTATTGTAATAATCTACACATACTTATAGTACTACTAATTAGCTCATACATATTGCAAAAGCTGAGCTCCTTATTGGTGGGAGCTATTCCATGAGATCACTGTGGTCTTATCTTTTCTCTTCCATATGGTTTCTTTCAGCTTACTTATCTGGACTCACATCCTGTTGTTTATACAACTCCTTGCACAAGGATTTAGTATCCTTGCCAAGTCTGCATCTTTACTAAGCCCGCTATGTCATCATGACCTTTGCTTTTTAGCCATTCTTCAGAAAGACTCTCAACATCAATTGAGCATTCCTTTCCTTGCTCCCCTATCAATGTTATCTGCCGAAGCTATTCGAGTTATAAATACAGTTGCCTCACGACTCCCCACTGTAAAGGCAGGCAGATTTGTGCTAGCTTTACTACTTCGCTTGCTTTTTTGCCCCACAGCTTTCATAAGGTAATTTTATTGTGGATATTTTGCCATGAACAAACATGTGACAGCTTTTCAAATAGGTACAGCTATTTAGTGGTTCAAGTGCAGTTATTCTTCCTTTCCACTTATAAATTGGACTTGATATCAAAACAGTTTAAGTACAGTGATGGACCAGAAGATTGACTACAAGTGACACCACCTTACAGAACAGACTTGCCCAATGAGTATGTGTTATCTGCTCAGTGGCTGAATTTCTAATATTCTCTGTTCTTATGGAAAAAGTATCACAGTGGAGTAAACAGTAGCACACTCCTTTAGAATTATCTGAAACCATGGCTTTGTAGCTGTTTATATATACATGTCAGTTTTATACACCCACTGACCTAACAGAGTTACGTGTGCAAAACTCAAGGCAGTATTATATAACTAGGTCCTCGGTATTTTATCCTTACGTATTCATATCCCATTACTTTTAATAGTCCAAGGTCAATTCTATTGTACTGACAATCATAAAAGGCTGTCTTACTATCTGCGAACTGAGCAGGTTTTAAGTGCAATTCTGAGTAAAGCTGCACGTTAAAAAAACCCAAACAAACCCTGGCAAACTTATGCTTATACCAGGAAGGTACTGAAAGACATACGATGTTGTAATTTTCTGACTTTAGTTTTGTTCTATTTAAGTGATGTTAATTTTAAGTTCTGTTAAGTTTAAGCTCTGTAAAATTTAAGTGATGTTAGGTTTAAGTTCTGTTAATTTGAAGTTCTGTTGCATTTCAGTTCTGTTAAGATTAGGTTCTATTAGATTTAAGTTCTGTTAAGCTTAAGTTCTGTTGAGTTTAATTTCTGACACATTTAAGTGCTGCTAAGTTTCAAGTTTAAGTGTGTTCAGTTTAAGTTCTGTTATTTTAATTTCTGTTAAGTTTAAATTATATTCAGATTAATTTTTGTTCAGTTTCAGTGATGTTAACTTTAAGTTCTGTTCGGTTTACTTTGTTATGTTTAAATGATGTTAAGTTTGAGTGAAGTTAAAATTCGATGGGTATAAGAGCTCTGTATTGCTCACTTAAGATGATTATTCATAACAGTCTTTGCTTTTTTATCTTTCATAGGTAGCAGAGAAGGATGAATAACAATTCCAGGTTATGGATATTATTGATTGTAAGCTGTTTAGTGCTTTCTTGCTTGCTTTCATTTTGCTTTATTGTCATACATACATAGATGTGTGGAGAAATATACTCTTGATTTCTTAGATCAGTTGCTGTTGCTGTATTATCGATTCTGAATATGTTCTTAATATAGCAAGAATTCACTTTTTATAAAGGGCATTATGCATATTATTTGATGTTACACATATGCATGTCTTTGGTTGTTTGCAGTTTGTTCATGGTACCATTTACTACTTAGCTAAAGATAAATGACAAAGCTGGCTGCTTTACAAGCTTTCACATACCATTGTGTAGCTATCTGCAAGACATGTATCTTTTTAGGAAACTTTCCCAGCTGCTATTAATATAGGCTTGTTTCTAGGATATGTTTGGGTAACCCTTCCAGTTAAGGCCTTGGCTCTGGCCAAGCCCTGGCCCTACCTGGTTGGGAGGTATGCCAACAGACCCAGGTGTTTCTGCACTAAACATGTAATCAGGTAACTTTGACTTGCCAATTTGGGCTTATAACAACTGGACCCCCCTTCGAGGTACACTTGGAAGCCTTGCCCAGGAAGGTTTCTCCAGGTCCTCATTGTGAACCAGGGCTTGCCAGCTACTGCAGACTCTGGGTGATGGTACAGTAACGCAGTTCTGTGCTCGTGGCACGAGCTCTGGAGTGCCCTCAATCAGAGACAGTCCAGTTGCGTTACTTCTGTGCGCCGCAGAAGTTACTTCGGCATCAGGATAGGCACTGGCTGGGCCCGCTCGCTGGCTTCTTTGCAGAGGAGACACGGCAGGAGCCAATGATATAGGCTCACGTTAGTTCGGAGATAAAGGAAGAGAGAGGTGGTTTTGGTCTGTCTCCTAACAGGTTTATTGTCAGAAGTTTCGCAACCAGAACATGGCAATGATCTTAATCTGGGATCCCGCCAAGAGGCTTTTCCCTCAGTTTTATAGGGGGTTTGAAAACTGCGGGGAAAGGGGAAAACAACCAATGAGTTACAAGCCAGGGGGAGGATACAATTCAACAAGAACCAATGGGGGAAACCGAGAGGCAGGAGTTATAACAAAGAACCCATGAACAACCGAGTAACCGAGAAATTTCCTGAACACGGGGAGGCAGCTTGGGATTGATTGGCATCTTGCTGCTCCAGCCCCGCAGTGGGCTGGGTCATAGCAACAGTACAGTATTTAGGCAATTGAGGGTGTATTGTTCTAAACCACTATCCTTTTGTCGTGTGCTGTGGATTACATGTATTACCTTGCTTATTTTTGCTCAGTGTGAGTTTATTGCTTTATTACATATATTGTCTTGCTTTTATTACCGAGTTCCCTATGGTTCTGTGGCTCATATGCATGAACACACAGACGCAGGGATAGCTTCAGTTATATTAAGCCGATGGCAAGGAGTTGAGAAGGGTCCTTGCGTAGAGTTCCACAGAAAGCAGTTTATTGCTACAACTTGTGAAGGTTTCTAGAGGCAAATGACCCCGAGCACGTGACAGCTCAGGCTTAAGTACGGGGGTGTGGCTAACACCAGGAGCCAACCAGGGTGTGGATACAAAAATGCTGTTAGCAAGAAATTTTCCTGCTGCTTTCTAAGCTGTGAGATACTTTTCTCTCTCACGAAGAGATTAGCAGAAGTTCTATAAACTATAAACACCTGCGACCTTGTAGAACTATGTTTATGGTACAGTAGAAAAATATTTTGACAATGGATGTTTAGGATTTCTAGCCAATCCACCCAGAGTGTGGCTGATCCTTTGTCCAATTAGACTATGAAGAAAAAAGTCTATAAAAGAGTTTATAAAATAATTAAATAATCTTGCTGCACAATTCCTGCCTGTTGGATCTTCTCTCCTCCTCCCTATGGCTGCGGGATACAGTAATATTTGGTGACCCTGACGTGATCGGCACGCTACGAAGTGTCCTGCTGCTGCGAGCCAAGCCGAATTTCTCTAGAGGTACGCTGTTCCCCTTCCCCCCTGGGACCGGGAGGTCTGACAGGGCTGAGAAATGGCAGACAGCGGCTCACAAACCGACGCTGTGGTAATGGTCTGGAAAGGTGTGTTTAGCATATTGCAAACCTCCATTCCTGAGAACTCAGTTCGGGAATTATTAACTTGGGCTACTTTAAAAGGGATTTCCATGGACAGAGATACTGCCCTGGACTTTGCCTTATGGCAGGAACTCGGCTGTGCTGTCCGGCACGAACTCCCGTCTGGGGACCCAGCAGCATTAGAACTATTCCAAACTTGGCGTTCATTATTTATGCTGCTGACAGACTTTGACTGTGGCAGCAGAGCTGGCTCGCCTATTTCGGTGATGAGTGACGGAGGAATGTCCGAGGGGGACCCTGCTTACCGGGCTCCAGGGGCAAGTGATGGTGAATCCGAAAAAACACCCCCAGCTCCACAGGCAGAGCCTGCGCCGCCTCACCCTGCACAATCGCAGGACTCCGCGGCCCCCAGGGACCCCGCGCCGGCAGAGGCAGGGGTGTCGGGGCAGCAGGAGGGCGCGCAGCCTGCCTTGCCGCTTGGCTCGGCGGCAGCCACGGCTTACCCAGGGCCGTGAATTAGCGGCTTAGCGAATTGGACTGTGGCGGCTCCTAGCCCATTTGTGTATGCACCAGCAGAGCAAAAGCTGCCCGGATGTCCCTTCTTAGCCAGTGTAACGCCAGGCGTGACTGCACCGAGACTGCCTGGGTGTGGTCCGCTGCCCTCCTTGATGCTGGATTGTTCTGCACCACTGCAGAATCGAGCCATCGACCTTTTAATACAGCATCTGCCTTTGCTGACAGAGTTACCGAACATATCACAGAAGCTGGAAGAACTGTTCAGCTTGCAAAAGCAGCTGCTGCAGATGCTAGAGGCACCCTGCCGCGCGGGGTGCGCCGGGCCGACCAGGAAGCGGCGCGGCCAGCGGCGAACCCGGAAGTAGCGCTGCCGCGGGAAAACCCGGAAATGGCCACAGCTGCAGAGCGGCGGCCGGGGGCGGCGGCGCCGAACGCGGCTGGGAAACGAGAAACAGCAGCAGTTTTGGCAGCAGTGCCGGGCGATGGCACATTGCAAGAGACGAGCACAGTGCCGGGTGCGGCTGTAGCCCCGGAAACGGCTGCAGCAGCTCCAGTACCAGTTCAGTCGGGACCAGCCAAGACGGCATCCTGTAAAAAGGCTGCTGTTCAAACTGCAGCGCAGCCAGCTGTAGTCTGTGCTGTGTGTCCGGCCACTAGCCAACCTAGCCAAAGTGCTCCTCTCCGCCCACCTCTGTTCGTTCCCAGCGTCTCAGAGTTGCCTTTGCCTGATGATTCATCATCGGGCAGTGAGGCAGATGAGGTTCTGGCCCCGGGGCGTAAAGCTGCCTTAGCCGGGTGGCGAAGGAAAAGGCTGCTCCGGTCTCGCCCCTGGACCATTCAGGACTGCACGGTAACAGTGCGTCTGACCCACTACAATCGCTTCTTAGAGTCAGTTAAAATGCGGGCTTTGGAGGAGGGTGATTGGAAGTTATTGGAAACACTTGGAATGCCAAATAGATTTGAGGATTCTGGGGGTAATCGGGAAGCTGTTACACTCCATCAATCAATCTTGCTGCACAATTCCTGCCTGCTGGATCTTCTCTCCTCCTCCTCCCTGCGGCTGCAGGACACGGTGATATACCCTAGGGCCTAGGCCTGCGGTAATAGGAAACAATGTGGGGTAGGAAAAGCAATGGGTGAACAGATCACCACACTATCCGGCTTGAGTGTGCGTGTGTGTGTGTGTGTGAAGAATCTGTGCCTAACAGCTGCGCGGGTGAAAGGAGTAAGCTTGCTGGAGTGCTATACTGCACCCACCGGAACGATCCTTTGCCAGGGATGTTTCAGGGAAACGCAGCTACCCTTCACAAACCCACATACAGTGTGTTATACTTGGACAACAGTTCATCAGCCAGGAAACAGAATTTCTTCTTTTGAATACCTTCTGTCAGTCATCAGCATGTTAAAAACATCATGATATCCTTCTATTAATATGGTAAAATCACTGGAAATGCCAGAGCTACCTAAGTTTAGTAATAATTTGCTATAAATACTTTTCTATTGAATTTAGCACACAATATCAAGCATTAGAAGCTGTTCTAGTAAAGCATCAGCACAGGACTGGAAGAGAAGGAGCCGATGGTTCCTTCAGCCAGGTGAGAGTGCTGAGCAGGGTCCATTATTCCCCGGGCTGTCCATGGGCTTTTCCTGATGCAGCAGCAATATAAAAAGAGAAAACAGTCCAGGGAGAGAACAGAAGGGGGAGTTTCCAAGCTCCTGGCAATTTAAGGAGCAATGACAATTTTTCAGTCACCCCAAATGGAGCAACTTCAACGTTTTTTACTTGGGAATTGACAGTACAAAAGAATAAAAAGAATAAACAAACAACAGTGCTTGGCATGAAAGCATACAAGATAATACAAAACCTGATAATTTAGATACAAATTCTCATTTAAACTAAAGTATTTGCCACTTTTGATAAATATTATCTTTCAGAAGTATGAAAACAAACTAGCAAGAGTGGGCAGGAAGCAAAGTGAGACTGAACAGACCTGTTATACTGCAGGAGTAACCACTGAGCACTAGAAAATGCCCTGGTTCACAAAAGCAGAATGGAAAATAAGTCATTTTATCGTGTTTTCATTAATAATAAATGTTATTAAGAGAACAAAATGAGAAATACAGGTATGAACCTCTCTCATTCTGTATTTGAGCACGTACAAAGGGACAGCAAGCACAACTTCTGAACCCTGAAAGATTCCTGGAGTCCCTGGCAGGGAGCACCCAGGTGGGGACACAGCATGTGCCAGTGCCCCTTAAAATATAAATTTTCTGTTTCCCTGGAGTGTTGCAGTGGGGATATATCAAACCAGGAGTCCCGTGGAAAGGAAATATATATGGACAGACAGATTCTTGCTAGATGTTTCAGAGATGTTTATTTCTCCAGCTGCATGGCCGGAGCTCTGCCGAGGAACTGTTCCAGTCACGGGACCAAGGGTCCTTCTGCCCGCGCAGGGGAACACAAACCAACCAATGGGAACGAGGCTGAGCAGGGACAGGGAAACCCCGTGTCTGTCCCCTCAGGGCCCCTCTCCCAGGGCTCCATGGCAGGGGAGGGACCCCAACACTGGAGTTGCTGGATAGAGCTTAAAGACTAACTAGCAAAAAAGATAAAAGAATGTAAAGGTATTGTAGTGGTTTGGTCCAAAATACTCATTACTCTTTATCTGCTGTGAGATAAGAATTAGGAGAAATGCAAAGCAGGCACCAAACTTGAAAGAATATAAAGAAGTTTATTAACAGACCTAAAAGAGGGGAAAAAAAATTATACCACCTTCAGAACTCTCCTCCTCCCCCCACCTTCCTCCCTTCTCCCACTGACAATGTAAAAAGACAACCCTTAAGATGTTCAGTCTGTTTACCACTTCCATAATAACCTTGTTCAGTCCATTTAGAAAGAGAAGTCTCTTCTTGCTCATGCTATGAAAACAGTATCACAACGAGACAGCCACCCACTTCCAAATATTGTTCAGTCCATTTAGGAAGAGGAGTCTCTCTGCCTGCGTGTGAGTCCCTTCCCCCGACTTGCAGCTTTTCCCACAACTGCTTTTGAGGGTCCACTCTTAAAGTTTTTTGGGGTACAATTTTAAGGTTGAGCCGTTCAGAAACAAAAACAGAGGCCCTTCTCCTTCCCTGGGAGCAAAGGGTCTTCATCATCTTCATCGTTAGGACTATCTCTGGGAGCATCTCTAGGGACTGAGGTTTTCTCCTTTCCCATTTGGAGCAAAAGTCCTCATCTGGTTCATCTCTCCCTGTCCAAACTTCTCATGAAATTACAGCTGCATCAGCATCTGCCTATCTCAGCGCAGGTGCTTTTGCTTACGAGTTGAACACTCCACCCCCCATATCTTCATGAAATTACAACAGGATACTCTGATATATCATAGCTTCACAACAGAATTTCAGCTTTAAGCATCTCCTCTCTCTCTTCCCTCAGGTTTTCAGCTCTTCACAGCAATAAAAGGGTTACTCTCACCTCGGCCTTGCAGCTTTGCAGCTGGAATGTTGAATTTTTCTTATCGCAGTGGAGAGGGGGGAGAGCCGAGCCGCTCCGGCTGCCCATGGCAAGGCAGTGGGGGGGGTTCCATGGCTGGAACAGGTCCATTGACTCCAGGATGGCCGTGGCCCGGCCCGGCCTGGCCCGAGCAGGGCCTGGCTGGGCCCGCTGGCCCCCACACGGGGCCTGCAGCCACCTGTCCCAGCGCCGGAAACGAGAGAGAGCTTGGAGGGGGAGTTTGCCTATTCTTAAATGTGGATCACAGAGGTGGTCACAACTTTAAGTGGCTTAGAGAATTGTCCATATTCAAACTGGCCAGCTGATAGGTTCTGTCAGTTCCCAGAGGAAACTGTAAGCACCCCTTAGCAAGGACATCCCTTCCGGGACTATGCTTGCTAACCTATGACAGGTATGCACACAGGATGATAAACATAGCTGAAACCAGTGGAGAAACAGATAATGAGGACTAGAGTGGTTTTTTTGGCAAGTTATGTAACAAGAAGCAATAGCCCATGCCCAAAGAAAAAGTTCAACAAAAGGTCCTCTATAATATCGAAGCGTTCAGTGATTACGACCACCAGAGACCCCTTTAGTGTTAGAGTGAAAGCTTCTCTGGACTCAGGCCCAGAGGAAAGCCAAAGCACAGGGGTTGAATTAAAACCTTTGGACAAGCTGAGATACATGAAGCCACACCAAAGTGAAATAGAAATATAGATTTTTAACTTCTAGTAGAAATATATGCTAAGTGCCTTAAACATTAAAAAGCTGCAGCAGAGACCTTACAACACAGTTCTTACTGCAGCAGTGTTACCTTTTCACAGAATTTCTTTACTTTAGACAAAATATAGATAGAATTATACTGCTCACATTTTTTAGATAGTGTTCACATAAATAATAAGAGCTGATAGAAACTACATATGCAAATCGGTGTAATACCTATGTAATACTTGTGTAAGACTTACGACTGTTAGACCAGGATAGGTTAAGAAAAGGAAAACTAGAATCATGTGTTAATCTTATTGGTCAATTAACAAATATAATCCACACTTCTGTAAGAAAAAAATATAGAAGAAACTGGAATTAGAAGAAGCAGCTGTTTGCCTGTTGTTTGCTGTTGCTGCTTGGCCTTATCATGTAACCCCCTTGAACTCTGCCTTCAAGAAAGCTATGTGACACTGATCGTGCCATAAATCAAATCTCTCCTGATGGGAGACAGTTTTTAAAGTCCTTGCCAGGAGTTAGTTCGAGAGACAAACGGAGACTTTTCAGCCTTCGCTGCTGCTAGATAGTTGTTTATTAAGTCTTATCAGAGAAACAGAGTCACTAGTGTGACCCAGACACAGCATAGAGCACAGAATGAAGGAGAAAAGCCTAATTATCAAGATTTACACAGCCTTTTAAATTACCCAATGAAAACTTAAAACACAAGATATTTTCACTTTTTTACCAGTGTCCAACAAGTTCGTAAATCACATAGACAGGAACTGCGGAATTCTTTATCCAGTCATCCCAGACCACTATTGCTGCAAAATATGGAGTTAGTGAAGAAGGAGAAAGAAGCTTTTAACTACAACTTATCCTCCATTTTGAGGTTTTCTACTTTTATCTATTTACTATGCATATAGACCTAAAAACTCTAAATTTTTCACCCTGTGATAATCTCACATAGTATTCTATCACCTAATTCACACCAGTTTAGTTCTTTTCTAATACTAGGCAGTTTTTTCCAAGGCTGGAGGTCAAAACAGTGTTGTTCAGGGGGGTAAAACCCTTAAAAACAGGCAGAGAAATATTCTCTGCACTCTGGGTTCCTACATCTCCCCCTCCTGTTTGAACCAAAAACAGTTCCTTGGCAGCTTTGTCCATGGCTCATCTAGCACAGTGAAGTATACAAGGTACAAATACTAAAAGAATTACAACAACAGTTAAAACATACAAACCTATCTTCAAAATTTTTCTCCATAAGGGCGTAAGGTCAAACCAATTGAACAAATCGTTCAATGATGATCCTCTTTCTTCTCCAAGTTTAGCTATTCCATCCTCTAATTGCCGTATACTTTCATGGATAGATTTCGAATGATCCGACAAATTCATACAACACATACCTTCAAATTCTTTACATCCATGTCCATGCACTAATAGAAGATAATCAATTGCTGCTCTATTCTGCAGAGTCGCTTGTCTCACACTCTGAACATCAGTTAACATATCGCTCAGTGCGAGAGACAGCACGAGAGTTCTTACTTAGCCAACAGCCTAATTGATCCAATTGTCTTAAGGCTGCTTCTGCAGCAGCACCAGGTAAAAGGAGAGCTGCAGAAAACCTTTGTCCAAAATTCCAAGCTGTAAATTTGTCATTACAATCCGATTTATATTGCTCAACAAATCTTTTTTCCCTACTCTTATGTTCTTTTATCATTTTTGCATTAGGCATTTGTAGATACAAAAATGCTGCTAGTGAGGATTTTCTTGCTATTTTCTAAGTCCGTGAGAGACTTTTCTCTCACGCAGAAGAGGTAGCAGGGAATGTAAACAACCAAGCCACCTGCAACCTTGAAAAGCCTTGTTTATGGTATAGTAGAAAAATATTTTGACAATGGATGTTTTAGGATTTTAGCCAATCACCCCCAAGGGGTGGCTGGTCCTTTGTCCAATTAGACTATGAAGAAAAAAGTCTATAAAAGAGTTTGTAAAATAATTAAAGAAATCAATCTTGCTGCACAATTCCTGCCTGCTGGATCTTCTCCTCCTCCTCCTCCCTATGGCTGCGGGACACGGTGATATACCGTAGGAACCAGGCCTGCGGTAATAGGTGTTAGCAAGGAAAGCTTTCCAAAGCTGCATGGACCGCCTTTGACATTTGAGGGGATTGCAGGCCAAATTCTGTCCCCACAAATGAGAAACATCCCTCATGGGAATTGCAATGGAGCCTGGTTGGACGGTGTGTTCATCTTTACTGTCGAATTGCACCAAGATGTTGCATTTCTATATATTTGTAATTTGGAGTGACATCTGTTATCTTGTCTTTATTTTGTTTCAACCCTGGAGAACTGAATACTACACAAAACTCCATTTTTATTGAAGCAAGAATTTCCAATTCCTGAGGTTCGTAAGGAGCCTCCAGAAAGGATTTGGTCCAAGCATCCCAACTTTCCACTGGATTCGAACCGAATCGTGAAAGTTTTAGATTAGCATGTTTGGAAGGTGGCCATTTGTCTGCTGGTAGACCGACCAAACATGTTGAGAATGGTTTCTTTGGCCTTGAATGAGTTAGACAGATGGTATCTAGGCCTGATGCATTGGCCAGAGTCTCCCAGACATTTTCTTTTGGTTGTTTCACTGGGAAAGCTGCATTGATTAAGGCAATCAGTGAGATGATAAGGCACAAGTGTAATGCCTGATTGAGCTTCACGTTCAACAGCTTTATCTAACTTAGGAATCTCTGATCTGTAACATAACTTCTACCACACTTACATACAAAATTTGCACCCTTAACTTTCCCACTGTTTTACATAAGACTCAGTCCACAATTCTTGCACAGAAAGATCACTGATGTCTGTGGCATCGACAGTAGTGTTGACACTGATTCACGCCTGCGTGCTCGCCTCCTTGTTCCCAGAGTCGATTCCTGCTTGTTTCTGGACTTGATAAGGTTTCACGTTTTTTGCTGGAATCCACTTCGGTCCTGCACCTGTTGAGACACAAGCATACCCTTTGCCCCAAGTTATTAGTTGAAATGGACTTTCAATTTTCCCTATCTCTGAATTTCTGATCTAAACCAAAGGGTTTGCCTTTAACTTTGCCTATATGGTGTTGAAAAAATGTCTAATTATAGGCAAATTTGATTCTGCAAAAGAACTGTTTGTTGGGAAATGGTTAAAGGATCAGGGACATAGATCATTGATAGAATTAAGGGATCAATAAAAGAACTATACAAGCAATAGGCCTGCAAGCAAAGGTTAGTGTGAGAAACTGTCTGCATGAGAAAAATTCCTGTGTGAGAAACAGGTCTGGGAAACAAGAAGGGAGTTTTGAAGCGATGCAGCTGTGCAGATAAGATGTGCTGACCAGGAGGAGGGAGGCTGAACTCTGAATTCTTTTAATCATAACATAACTGTAGAAGCTTGCCAATGTAAGTCCAATTATGTAGAAGCAGAAATGCGCTTTGATAAGTTTTAAGCCACTTAAGAGTTAACAAGCTGGTATACTATATAAGTGCCTCTGGATTGCCAATAACCGGAGCTTGCTTTTATCAACCGTATTGGTTTGGACTGCAATTCCTCCCCCCACCGGAGTCCGTGGACCTTTTTTCCAACAACTGTTTAAAAAATTTAAAACGCACAGCGCTTTATTCAAGTGCATTTGAGGCGTAGCCTCTGCCTCCCCCCTTTTTTTGTATATCCAAAAGGGGATTTTAAAGTTTGGTGTGTTCTTTTAATGATTGCTTGCCCTGTAGGAGAATGAGGAATACCGAAGGAGTGACGTGCATCCTGACTCGTTAAGAATTTATGTAGCTTTTTTGCTATATAAGCTAGACTATTGTTTGTTTTTATCTTTTAAAGTATACCTAATGATGCAAATGCTTGCAGAAAATGTTGACATGCATGTTCTAATGTCTCTCCCATATGCAGGGAAGCAAATACCGCATTGGAAAATGTATTCACTGGCAGATGAATATTTTTATATTTTCTAAAAAATTAGTATTTGGCAGTTGCCACTCTGTCAAGAGCTTTTTGAGTCTCGGGAGTAAGAGTCCTGGGAGACATGATGTCACAGTCTCCTCTTAGCAAGTCAAAAACTAAAGCAAGTCCATGTAGTGGTTTGGTCCAAAATACTCATTACTGTTTACCTTCTGTGAGATAAGAATTAGGAGAAAAGCAAAGCAGGCACCAAACTTGAA
Organism: Corvus moneduloides; assembly: GCF_009650955.1. Taxonomy (NCBI): domain Eukaryota; kingdom Metazoa; phylum Chordata; class Aves; order Passeriformes; family Corvidae; genus Corvus; species Corvus moneduloides. The sequence goes on from NC_045510.1 coordinate 4,701,304, forward strand.
AGAATATAAAGAAGTTTATTAACAGACCTAAAAGAAGGGAAAAAAAATCATACCACACCTTCAGAACACTTCTTCTCCCCCCCACCTTCCTCCCTTCTCCCACTGACAATGTAAAAAGACAACCCTTGAGATGTGCAGTCTGTTTACCACTTCCATAATAACCTTGTTCAGTCCATTTAGGAAGAGGAGTCTCTCTTGCCCATGCTATGAAAACATTATCACAACGAGACAGCCGCCCGGGTTGGTTCTCTGCTCGCATGTGAGTCCCCTCCCACGACTTGCAGCTTTTCCCACAACTGCTTTTGAGGGTCCACTCTTGAAGGTTTTGGGGTACAATTTTAAGGTTGAGCTGTTCAGAAACAAAAGTTCTCTTCACCCATCTCTGGGAGCATTTCATCTCTAAGAACAGAGGCCCTTCTCCTTCCCTGGGAGCAAAGGGTCCTCCTCATCTTCATCTCTAGGACTATCTCTGGGAGCATCTCTAGGAACAGAGGTCTTCCCCTTTCCATGTGGAGTAAGAGTCCTCATCGCTTCCATCTCTCCCTGTTCAAACTTCTCATCAAATTACAGCTGCTTCAGCATCTGCCTATCTTGGCGCAGGTGCTTTTGCTCACAAGTACAAGTTGAACGCTCCACCCCCCATGCCTTCATGAAATTACAGCGGGTACTCTGATATATCATAGCTTCACAACAGAATTTCAGCTTTAAGCATCTCCTCTTTCTCTTCCCTCAGGTTTTCAGCTCTTCACAGCACTAAAAGGGTTAATCTCACCTAGGCCTTGCAGCTGGAATGTTGCTTATCGCTGTTGGTCACATGATCTTTGCCGGGCAGCGGTGGGCACCTTTCGGCTGAATCTTGGCAGCACTGGAGAGGGGGAGCCGGGCTGCTCCAACTGCCTACAGCAGGGCGGGGGGGGGGGGGGGGGGTTCCACGGATAGAACAGGGTCCATTGGCTCCAGGATGGCTGCGGCCCGGCCTGGCCTGGCCCGGGCAGGGCCTGGGCCGGGCCCACTGGCCCCCGCACAGGGCCCGCAGCCACCTGTCTTAGTGCCGGAAACGAGAGAGAGCTCTGCCCGGGGTTTGTCTATTCTTAAGTGTGGACCACAGAGGCGGTCAAAATTTTAAGTGGCTTAAAGAATTGTCCATATTCAAACTAGCCAGCTGATAGGTTCTGTCAGGTCATAGAGGAGCTGTAAGAACCCCTTTGCAAGAACATCACTTCGGGACTATGCTTTGCTAACCCATGACAGTCCATCATTGGTGTTCTCCAAAATTGTTCTAATTCAATTTATTGTTCCTAAGAGCTACTGTAGATCCTGCCGATTGTTGAAGCAGGTTCTAAGCGCTGTATCTTGTGCAGTGATTCGGTACTCTTGTATCCTCTGTAGACTCAGGGCAAAATCTCTTGATGTCTCCAAATTTTCTAAACCTGAAGCATGGCCTTCTTGAGAGTTCTGCCGCCATTACTTCTGTGGAGTTACTTTGTTGTAGATCTGAACAAAGCGCTGCCACTTGCTCTTTAAGGATTTTTCCAAGTTCTTGTCTAAAAATGTTTGCTTGGACTGTTGCAACATGCTGAGGTGTGCCCACCTTACTGCAGGCTTCTATCATTTCGGCTATGGTCGCTTGACCAGGTATAGCACTGATTATAAGTTTGCACTCTGCATTAGCATTTGCAAAAGCAAGACCTCGTAGCAGATATGGTTTTGCTGCTTCATCACCGACTTGTCTGTCTAAGGCTTGCATAAGACGACGAATGAGGTAAAAGTTTCAGCAGGACCTTGTTTTACTTCTGTGTAAACGCCTTCTGGGGTTCCAGTTGGTGGAATTTGTAAGATTGCTTTTTGCGCTGCTTCTTTGATATCTTTAAGCACATTTCGAGGCAAAACCACTGCCTGATCTTCTGGTCTAGCATGAGGTTCGTCAGCAGCTAATTGCTCTAATGTGAGAGCTGCATGTGGTCCTCCTGCATATCTTTCTTTCAGTTCACGAAGTGCTCTTCTTCATCTTGCATCCCATAGCAGGAGTTGTGCATCTGTAAAAATTGTCGAGGCAATACTTCTACAGTCAAAAGGTCCCAAATCATAATTGTTAAATGTGCCTCTCAAAAGTTGTTTGAAGTATGGACTTCCCAATCCATGATTTTTCACTGCATCCATTAAATCTTTGATGACTTGATGATCCATAGGTTGCCATACATTTTGTGTGGAATACGTAACTGGCATTACAATACTATCTGTTTCGGCCATATTAAAGTCCCTCTCTTTGAGTCCTTTTTTCCTAATACTTGCCCAGTCTGTTGAACCGGATGTATCTCTTGAGACATATTTGTTAGATGCCTCTGCGTCCTTTTTGGAGCAGTTCCCACTTTGCCCGGTCAGCTCTGGACGCAGGAGGCTGCGGGGGCCAGCCTCCGGAATCCGGGAGACCAGAGGTCTGGCTCGTGGGTCCTTCCACAGGACCGCGGCAATAGAGGCAGGTGGTGGAAGAAGGAGGCAGGCTCAATTGTGGATGAAATCCGGAAGGTTTATTGTGTCTCCGAACAGGGGACCTCGCCCCCGGGGGTGTCCAGCAATGAGCAACCCTGAACGCGCCTGCCAGGGGTTTTATGGGGGGGTGGCGACAGGGGAGGGATGACAAAGGCATCGAATCAGGGAAGGAGAAGGACGGGTCTGCGGGATGAGGGACACACAAGGGAACCTATCTTGGGAAAGGAAGGGAGGGATCCTCCCCCCAAGACCAATCACTCGACGCCCCTGCCAGAACTTTCTAGAAGCTTGGGAGGGGTGCCGGAGCGATTGGCAGGGGTCTGGGAGGAGACAAATAGAGAAAGCAGGGTTATGAACACGAAACCAGGAGGGTATAAACTGGGATGGTACAGTAACACAAAACCCAAAGGGGAGACCCGGACTGAACCAAACAAGACACACTCCCACATCTCCCCCTTTTTTGTTTTTTAAGATGGTTTAAAGTTCGGCTGGGGGTAATATTCAGAGTCCGGATAAAAGACCTCAAACTCTTGCAACTCAGGAGCCGTAGGTTCGAGCTCCGGTTTTTGCAGGGTCTCTGCATCCGGGAGTACCTCAGCTCAGTCAATATCCATAGGGGAGTGGGAGCTTGTAATCAGCTTTACTAACATTCTCTTGAGGAGTCCAAACAAAATTAGGGCAACCAACAAAACAAAAAGAAAAATCAGTACAGATCGGAAAATAGATCCTGCCCATCCGGATAGTCCCCATTTGCTGAAGATGTCGCCGAGCCAGTCACCAGTTTCTTTCCGAATTTGCATCACCATGGCCTGCATCTTGTCTGTGGATGTTCTCCGCCCTTGATGTAAACATATGTGGTCTTGGCCCATGGTTTGCGCCAGGACTGACCACACGTTTGCTGCCGGTTGGGGAACTATCCACGGCGACGCAGGCCATGGGAGCAGCTGCAGGATGACAACAAGCTGCAGGCTTCTGGCGACGGCTCGGATGGACGGTGCAGGATCCATTTCTGTAGTCTCTAAACTAGAAAGAAAATCAAAAGGAAGAATATCAAAATTGGGAAGAATACCTGGGGGCGAACTTAGGGTCCAAAGGGGCATAGGGTTAACCCACCCTGGTTTTAGGGGGTGCTTGACTCCTTCCTCTGGTGGGCTGGGAAATACATGGTTTCACCCATTTTGATGGGATCCACCTAGGGCCCTCAGGGGTGGATATGCATGCATATCCCTTCCCCCATGTAACTAGTTCATGAGGGCCCTGTATTTCCCGAGTCTCTGGGTCTTTAACCAACACCGGAGGCCTTTCTTTCATTTGCAGCTGCTGAGACCGCCCGAAGTGCCGCACGATCGGTGGATTCAGGTTCTCAAAGGCACAGTTGAGGAAGTTTAGTGTGAACAGTGCCCTTGAGAGCCTGACAGCTGGGGATTCTAATTTCTTTGAGGACCTTTGCCTTTGTAGCATCCTCTTGATATTTTGGTGAGCCCTCTCGACTATCGCTTGACCTGTCGGGGAATAGGGGATGCCTATCTTATGTTCTATTCCCCATTGCTGCAGGAAGCCCCTGAACTCCTTGGATGAATACGCAGGGCCATTGTCCGTTTTGATGACTTTGGGGATGCCCAGGGTGGCGAATGCCTGCACTAAGTGCCTTCCGACATCGCTAGCCCTTTCCCCTGTGTGGGCAGAAGCAAAGACGGCTCCGGAGAAGGTGTCCACTGACACATATACATACTTCATTCTGCCGAATGAAGCGACGTGTCACGTCCATCTGCCACACCTCGCAACTACTGAGTCCACAGGGGTTAACGCCGGTGCCAATGGCAGGAAGAGCTAATTGATGACATTCGGGACATGCGGCCACAATCGCTCTGGCCTGGTCATGCTTCAGATTGAACTGCCGGACCAGGGCAGGCGCATTTTGATGGAACAGCTGATGGCTAATTTTGGCCTGCCCAAATACATCTGGGATCGGGGCCATCGCGGCTGGCGCAGCAAGGGCATCTGCCTTCCTGTTGCCTTCCGCGATGAACCCGGGCAGGTCCGTGTGTGACCTGACGTGCATCACGTAATATGGTTGCTCTCGGTGGGAGACTAGGTTAACCAATTTCGAGAGCAACTCATATAAAGCCGTGTTGGAGACCTCTTGTAAGATGGCATGTTCGGCTCTGGAGACTACTCTTGCAACATATGCAGAGTCAGTTACTAAATTTAGAGGTTCGGGAAACCTTTCAAAAGCCCTGACGACTGCGTCTAACTCAGCGACTTGAGGTGATCCTTCCACCTCTTTAATATCAGCCTCCCACCGCTGAGTTTGGGGGTTTGTCCAAGTCATGACTGACTTGTGGGACACCCCAGACGCGTCAGTAAAAACAGTCAAGGCCTTTAAAGGTTCCTTGCTCCGAACACTCTTTGTGCTTAATTCGAATTGAACTTCCGAATTGAAAATTTTGTGGGCCGGCCTATGTAGAGAAATTTGGCCTGTGTAACCTTCCAGAGCAAATTGCAAGGCTTCACAATCCTGAAGCAGGCTCTCCAACATTGCTTTGGTGATTTGGCCCGTTCACATCCTAATTGGTACGTGGATGCAGTCAAAGTCACGTCCCGATAGTTCCCTGATCCGGACTCTAGCTTTCCGGATCAGTTCAGCCATCAGCTCCTGTGGCCGTGTCATCCTTTTGGACCTATTATGACTGAGAAAGACCCACTCTATGATCAAGAGAGGGTCCCTCCGGTCCTGGTCCTCCTTGCTCTTCCTTTTGTCTTCCCATTGGAAGACAACCCCGTGTAGGTGCGGCAGATTACCCAGGATGATAAACCTGAATGGCAAGTCAGGCCTGTACCTGCTTGCCTGCCTGGTGGACATCAGGTGTTGCACCTTCTCCAAGGCTGTCCGTGCCTCTGGGGTAAGCGTCCGGGGAGAACTAAGCTCCTCTCCCCCTTTCAACAAATCGAAAAGGGGGGCTAGGTCTTCAGTGGACAGACCCAGCCACGGCCTTACCCAGTTTAAGGACCCACACAGTTTGTGGACATCCGCCAATGTCTTAATATCCATTTGAATTGCCAATTTTTGCGGCACAATGGTCCGCTTTGTAATTTCAAGGCCCAGGTATTTCCAAGGTGGCATCCTTTGAATTTTTTCACTTTGGAGCTCGAGCCCTGCAGCAACCAATGCTCCGATTGTCAGGTCAAGCACACTCGCAAGCATGTCATCATCGGGGGCACACACGAGGACATCATCCATATAATGAAGGATGATGGCCTCCTTTGCGGCTGCGCGAACTGGGGCAAGCAAGGAAGAGACATACCATTGGCAGATGGTCGGGCTGTTCTTCATGCCCTGTGGCAACACCTTCCAATGATATCTCTTTCTTGGGGCTCCTCGGTTGATGACTGGAACCGAGAAGGCGAAACGTGGGGCATCGTCAGGGTGTAGAGGAATTTGGAAAAAACAATCTTTAATGTCAATCACGGCCAAATTCCAATTTTGGGGAAGCATCGTCGGGGACGGCATCCCTGGTTGGAGAGAGCCCATGTCCTCAATTTCATCATTAATTTGGCGAAGGTCCTGGAGGAGCCGCCATTTGTCTTTGTTGGGTTTTTTAATTACAAAGACAGGGGAATTCCAGGGGCTGTTGGTTTCCACGATATTCCCCTTCCTGAGCTGCTCCTCCACGAGCTTCTCGAGCGCCTCTAATTTCTCACCGGAGAACGGCCACTGTTCTGCCCACACTGGACGGTCCGTTTTCCATGTCAATTTCTGGGTAGGGCGCTCCTCAGTGACCGCTGCGCAAAAATTCTGCGAGGGGTCAGGAATGTCAATGGTGACTCCCCACTGCTGCATGAGGTCTCTCCCCAAGAGGGGTTCCTTGTAATCCAATACGAACGGACGTATATTGGCCAATTGTCCACTCGGCCCCTTAATTTGTACGACGCTTTTAGACTGTTTAGCCAATTGGATGCCCCCAACACCCTGCACGTGCCCTGCCACGTTTTGCAGTTCCCAATGTGTCGGCCATTCCTGTGTGGGAATGATCGTCACATCTGCCCCTGTGTCCAGAAGTCCCTTGAGGTGAAGGACTTCTTCCCCTCTGTTGATTTTACAGTCTATCCTCGGCTTCCCTGTCCCTATTACATGAGTGGCACACACCATTGGGTGTGTGCACACACCTCTGGGCAGAAACAGAGGTGGACGGACACAGCGCAGCCAGAGAACGGGTCCTTCGGGACTAGATGTCGTTAGCCCCAGAGCGACTTCGATCTCGGGTGGTGTGCAGTTAACATCTCCGACGATGACATACTTGTCAGGGCTCTGATCTCCCGCCCCCAGCTCACCGCTGGTGCTCACCGGTGCGGCGTGCCACTCGCTATTCCTCAGGAGGAGCGGTATCAACAGCTGCAACCTGAAAGAACCGTTGGAAAAGGAAGTCAAGTTTGGCTGAAGTGTCATATCCGGTGATTTTGTGTCATCGCTATCTGCCCTCCCCTGTCCCTCCTCCCCCTCGCGTCCCGTCCCTTTTTTGTCTTCACGCGGGGCGGGTGCGCGCTCCTCATTCAGTTTTTTTGTTCCCAGCCCTCAAGCCCCCCCGACTCTTGTTCTCTTTTAAATTGATAAAACTGTCTCTTGAGTGGACAATCTTTGGTCCAATGCCCGGGCTGGTCGCAGAGGAAGCAGGTGTTCTTGGTCTGCTGTTGAGGCCGCTTCTGGCTGTTCTTTGCCAGAAGTGGTCTGTGGCTTCGGCCCGCGGTCCTCTTCTGGTCCGCAGCAGTATGGTGTGTTGCTGTTCCCACCGAAATCGTTCCCCGGGATCGCTGCTTATCCGAGCCGGCAGGTTGTAGGTGTGGCGCCTTCGCAGCGCAAACCTCTAACATCGTCTGTATCGTCGGCGGAGGGTCCAGGGGAAGGCTCAGGATGGTCGCCTTGCACTGTGGGTTGGCGTTGACCATTGCCATCTCTGTGATGACCTCCTCTCTGGCCGCCGGCTGCTTAACCTGCAACTCTACGGCTCGGGTTAATCGCTCCACAAACCTTAGGAACGATTCAGTGGGTTGCTGACGGACCCGCGAGTACGTTAGCATGGGTGCGTCCAGCCTCAGGCCAAGGAATGCCTTTCCGGCCGCTTCCTTGACCTGTTGCAGCACCTCTAAAGGCAGACCTTGGGCCTGCTTCGGCGCCAACGCCCATTCTCCCTCGCCACTCAGATGGTCCATCGTTATTTCCTGATTGTCGGCATCAACGGCTGTATCCGAACTTTGCAGAAGCACCGGAAGGGTTGGGACTTGAGAGAAAGGGGTTTTGGGATGAAGAAACGAGAGGAGGGCAAGAGGGGGTTTCTGCCATGTGGCACCCGCCATCTTGTCCTCGTCGGGCAGGGAATCCATTTTCTAAACCCTCCGAACAACTGAAGCGAACTCGGGGTCTAACAACTGGGGAATAAGAGGAACGGGAGGAGCCCCGGGCAGTCTGGCCAGGACTGTCCGGGCAGGGGGACCGAGAATCCCGAGGAGAGCCAGGGAGTCGGTAGCAACCCTGCGCAGCGTCGTGGTTTGCTCTCTTCAGGATACCCGGTTTAGGGGACACGGGTTTAGGAGAAGGCTTAGGGGTAGCAACTGGGGAACCCGGGGTTGACTGTCCTTCCCTCTCCCTTTTTTTGTTTAGAGCGGACCGAATCTGTAGATATAACAAAGAAAACTTATCTAAATCCTTTTCTTTTGCCAATTGAGATTGCGCCAATTTTGCTCCCACGGCGTTCCAAAAGGGATCGCTTAAAACCGAACTGTGGGAGCACTGAGGGAAGTGCTGGAACAGCCACCGCACAAACCGTTTTAAACACCCTTTAGAAAAACGTTTCCCCCCCCCCCCCCCCCCAGGAGTCCCGCAACTTGGAAAAATACCCCCTTTTGTGCTGTGGACAATTTTGCACCCATAATCCACAGCACGATGTCTGGAGCTTTAAAAATAAACCAACCCTCAGACACCGATTCCCCGAAACAAACCGGAGGCAAGCAACACACTCGCTCCAGGGCTGCGCAGCCCACCCTGGGCTCCTACGAGCCGCGGACCGTGCGAAGCTGTCCACCACGCGCTGCGCGCGGCCGGGCGGGCACCGCCGGCTCCCGCCGCTCCCGCCGCGCCTCGTGTGGCTCCGCCCGCACGCGGGAACTGCCTCGAAAGGCTTTACGGTAAGTTCCCCCCCCCGGGGAAATACTTACCTGCTGGTGTCCAGGCAAGCTCCAGGCGTCCCGATTTCCACCGAGGACGACTCTGCTGGCGCGGGCGGAGCTACCGTCCTCCTCCCCAGGAGCGCAGCTCACTAAAACGGAGCCTGCTGCAACTGGGGTAGCTTGACGTCCCAAGGACGCACTTGGAAGTCCAATCAGTCCCTTCCGTGGGGTCCGGTGGAAGCGGGGGCCCCGCGATGGGCGCCAAGCTGCCTCTGCGTCCTTTTTGGAGCAGTTCCCACTTTGCCCGGTCAGCTCTGGACGCAGGAGGCTGCGGGGGCCAGCCTCCGGAATCCGGGAGACCAGAGGTCTGGCTCGTGGGTCCTTCCACAGGACTGTGGCATTAGAGGCAGGTGGTGGAAGAAGGAGGCAGGCTCAATTGTGGATGAAATCCGGAAGGTTTATTGTGTCTCCGAACAGGGGACCTCGCCCCCGGGGGTGTCCAGCAATGAGCCACCCTGAACGCGCCTGCCAGGGGTTTTATGGGGGGGTGGCGACAGGGGAGGGATGACAAAGGCATCGAATCAGGGAAGGAGAAGGACGGGTCTGCGGGATGAGGGACACACAAGGGAACCTATCTTGGGAAAGGAAGGGAGGGATCCTCCCCCCAAGACCAATCACTCGACGCCCCTGCCAGAACTTTCTAGAAGCTTGGGAGGGGTGCCGGAGCGATTGGCAGGGGTCTGGGAGGAGACAAATAGAGAAAGCAGGGTTATGAACACGAAACCAGGAGGGCATAAACTGGGATGGTACAATAACACGAAACCCAAAGGGGAGACCCGGACTGAACCAAACAAGACACACTCCCACAGTTAGATGAAACCAAGTCCATACCAGCATTCTATGGACTTGCAGCTTGAGAGGATGCAGGTCCTTCTTCACCGAAGAATCCATGCATTCCGTCTTCTTCTCCCTCTCCTGGATGAGGAATAGGGAAGGGTATCCGCGGTTGTGCACTGTGAGGTAATAAATGAGGAATGTCTGAACCTGCCATAGCAGGTAGCTTTGATCTGGACACGGGAGGAGAGGGTACAGTGGATCTGGGTGGGGTCCTGCCACCATGTGGGATGGGTAAGGGCTGGGGACCCAGTGCTCCAACCTCTTGAGGTAGATAATCTCTTGCACATTCCCTGAGTCGGAAATAAAGATGACGAAAAAGTCATCAGAAAGCTGAAAGCGACGGTGGAATGATGAAGGATCAGATGCCTGCTGTTGTGGAACTCAAAGCCTTGAAAGAGGCATGCGAAAAGTTGGAATCATACTGCTTGTAAAAAAATGAGATGAAGCTTGAGAAGATATAGGAATGCCTTCTGAAGCTGTGATGATCACCATATCCTCCCCACTGAGGTCCTGAACAGGCACTTGAGGATGAAAAAGTCCCATAAAATCAGCTGAGTGTCCCTGAGAAGTTCGAGGAGAATGTGCTTGAATTGATATGTCTTGCTCTGAGACTTCGCTTTTAACAGGGATAATATGTGCTTCATCTTGCTGTGGTGGAAGAGGAGTCAGGATATATTTGAAAAAGTCCTCCTTCTCTTGTGGAGATAGCATAGATCTTGTCTCACTGAAGCTGTGTGGGAGATGTGGTTTAACATCGTGCGATTATCGTGATAATTCTCTGAGTGGTGTTGTCAGAGGGATAGTGGAGGGTAGACGTGATGCTGATAGAGTGAGGTAGTATTCTATCACCTAATTCACACCAGTTTAGTTTCTAGTTCTTTTCTAATACTAGGCAGTTTTTTCCAAGGTTGGAGGTCAAAACAGTGTTGTTCAGGGGGGTAAAACCCCTTAAAAACAGGCAGAGAAATATTCTCTGCACTCTGGGTTCCTACACTACTGTAGAGGAATTCCTTGTGGAGTGAGGGCATAGGATACCCCAGGAGAGCTTGGGCATCCCAGGGCTGTTGCAGAAGTACCCCTGACAGGGCCTCAGGCTGAAGATAGGCTTGCAAGGCACCTGCTAGCTGGCAGCCTTGAACAGCCTTGGGAAAAGGTATACACTGGTCAGCTCCCTCACTGCTTAGAGGCTTTCTCATGGGAAAGGGGCGTGAACTTTGAAAAAGTATAACTTGGTGTAACCAAACAATAAAAGGGGAGCACGGTGCTCAAATCGTATCGGTGTTCGTGTCGTGTCTCAGGCTGGCTCTCCTGCACCCGGGTCACACCCCCCCCCCCCCCCCCCCCCCCCGCTAAACATGGCGCCCGAACGGCAGGGACCCGAGTGAGTTTTGCTACATGCAGGTTCGCTTAAACGCGGTAAGACTCCGAATTTCATCGTATCGGTGCGGCGGAGCCAGGGGAACCAGAGCGGGTGGCCCCAAAGCCGAGTAAAGCCGGGGGCCCGGTCTCGAAGAAGACTAGAAGGCCGGAGGATAAGTCCCAAAGCCGAGTAAAGCCGGGGGCTAAACCTCAAAGTCGAGTGGCCGGAGACCGTATTTTCGCTTGGCTAAGCGAGTACCGGCAGCAAAGAAGTTATGGATTACGAGGCGGGGACTCGACTCCTAGCTAGAATCCTCTCTAAGAGAGGTGAGATTGTGAAAGACCGAGATCTGAATGCCCTCATTACGTGGGCCCGGGAACATGGGTGTGTGAAATACACTTCGCTTTTGTTCTCAGTCGAAGCGTGGAGGGAAGTTGGAAACGAATTGTGGCTGTCCACGATTGAGAGAGGAAAAAAAGCTAAAGAAGCTAAAGCTCTCAACTTAACCTGGAAAGCAGTAACTGGCACTCTTGCAGAAATGAAAGCAGAGAGGACAGTGGCCGCGGCCACCATAGAGGCTTTAGGGAGTAGCAGCTCCGGGTGTGGTGGCTCCAGGAAGGGAACAGACGGGGGTCTTACGGAGCGGCGGCCAGAGACCAGGGTGGAGTCCAGGGTTGCACAGTTCTTCGGGCTGGCCGCGAAAAGACCAATTAAAGGCACAGCAGCACCCCTTCGCTCACTGCGGGAGTTGTTGGACTCAGCAGGGAAGGAAGTTATCCCACCGACGTCTGAGGGAGAAATGGCTGAGTCGGCTGAAGCAGAGCTGCCCGACTCAGGGGGCGGGGCACAGGCGGGCCAAGGAGACACAGGCGGTCCTGGTGCCCGGCCGAAAGCGGCAGCGCAAACCAGCGGTCCTAAAGCACGGCCGAAAGCAGCAGAGCGCAACCCCTCTCTGCCGGACAGCGGAGCAACATCCGGCTGTGAAGCAGCTTCTGCGGTTTCGTCGCCTGCAGAGCCAGAGCCAGCCAGGGCTGCTGGGGGTCAGCCCCAAGAGGGGGAGAAGCACCAAGAAATGATGCAAGAAGTAATCAAAAAGCTTGCTGACTTATCTACACGGCAAGACGCGCTAGAGTCTAAAGCTTGTGATATTACACCATCAGCACCGTGGCGTCCCGTGGCCTCACCGGTCAAGTTAGCACCCAGAGCTCCTACGTTCCCGTCAGGAGAATCGGGCACAGTGCCTACAGCCCTTCCCTTCCCGCGAGGGGAGGTGCAGCCATCGTTTCCATCAGCCCCGACGGAGAGGACTGACCCATTGCGAAGGAGATGGAATGGAGTTATCCGTGATGCAATCATTGAGGGTGATTGGCAAGCAGTGAATGCCCTTGCTTGCCCTGTACAGATACAAGGGGACACTGCAAAGTGGGAACCCCATGACTGGGAGATCTTGCAGCAAGCCAAGCAAACGGTCACCACGCATGGCTTGCGGTCTGAAGCTGCACGAAGCATTCTGCAGTTTATCTTTACAGCAGATGTCCTGTGTCCGAATGATTACATCAGCATTGCACAGTTATTATTAACCCCTTCACAGTTCCTGCTCTGGGAGCGAACATGGAAGCGGCTAGCACAAGAAGAAGCTAGCAAACACCAAGGTGACACACAAGACCCACTGTATGCACTCCAAGCTGACATGCTAACTGGGAGCGGGGCTTATGGAGCAACGGCGACACAGCTGACCATGCCCGTAATCATTCATCAGTTGTCACAGACTCTTGCCCACAAAGCCTTGTTGTCAGTACCCAAAAAGAAGAAGTCTCCCCCGTATGCAGCAGTCCGACAGGGGCTGTCAGAGCCATATGGTCAGTTCATCGACTGTTTGTCAGCAGCCTTAAAGGATGCAACTGAGCTCTCTGAAGAGCTCCAAAAGCAAATGTTCCGAACACTTGCCTTTGAAAATGCTAATAGGCAAACTAAGACAATTCTTGCCACGCTGCCCCAAGGAGCAGGTGTGGACGAGATGCTCGTGCGTGCTACCCGTGCAGAACAGTCATCCCAAACAGATGCTTTTACTGCAACACTGCAGAATGTCCTGCAACAACAGGGACAAGTCATCGCTGCAGCACTGACCAGAGGGGTGCAAAGAAAAAAGGGGGTGAAGGCTGCTGGCCTACCTCCTGGTCCCCAGACAGGCAAAGTAACCTGCTTCCGATGCGATGAAGAGGGACACCTGAGGCACACTTGCCAGAAACCGGTGTGGTGCCACAACTGCAATTCCGGCAACCATGCCACCATGGCATGCCGTCATGCGGGAAACGGCCAGCACAGCGCGATGGGGTCTCGCACCAGGACACAAATGAGCGCCCCAAAGAGCCACGAGTCGAGTGCAACTCCGGTGGTTTCCTTCACCAGAACCAGCCAGCCACCCGAGGGAGCCTCGGAGTGGATGTGGCAACCTCAATAGAAGTCACGCTGACGAACCACCAGGTCACCCTGATCCCAACTACAGCCAAGGGCCCCCTGTCATCAGACGGCCCTCGTCTGGCTGGCCTACTAGTGGGGCGATCATCAACCAGCTGGCAGGGAGTAGTGGTGCTCCCTGGAGTCATCGATGCCAACTACACCGGTGAAATTAAGATCATGGCCTACACGCTGCAACCACCCGTGACTATCCCGCAGGGCAGTCCCATTGCCCAAATCGTCCTCATTCCCCTAATGACCAACAGGGAGACCAGCAACAACAATGTCCGCAGAGACCACGCTTTTGGGTCCTCTGGGTTTGACGTGTTTTGGACATTGAACTTGGCCCAGAGACCTCAGCGGCAAGTGATCCTGCGAAAGGGAGGCAGAAGCCATCGAAATACAGCCGCTGTTCGACACAGGTGCTGACGTTACCATAATCAACCAGGCAGTATGGCCACCTGGTTGGGGACTGGAAAAACCAGCAGCCACACTGGTAGGGGTGGGAGGAACACAAATCCCCCAAGTAAGTGCAACCCCAATAGCCTGAGAATTTGAGGACAATCAAACCATTGTGTGTCGCTCCTGTGTTATGAAGCTGCCTCAAACCCTGCAAGGCCTGATCAGACGTGACATTCTCGCACAGCTAGGCCTTGTGCTCACCACAGACCAGCATTTATGCTGATGGCCACTGCCGATCAGCCGCCCATACGGGCTCTCACCTGGTTAACAGATGACCCTGTTTGGGTCGAGCAGTGGCCGGTAGCAGACGAAAGGCTGAAGATAGTAGCTTGTTGCAGAACAGCTAGCGGCAGGACACATCAAGCCTTCAGTCAGCCCATGGAACACCCCCATCTTTGTGATCCCAAAGAAGTCAGGAAAATGGCGCCTCCTTCATGACCTTTGCCAAGTGAATGCGCGCATGCAAGCTACGGGGGCACTGCAACCTGGGCTACCGGCTCCTACAGTGATTCCAGAAGGATGGCAAATCACTGTTATTGACTTAAAAGACTGCTTTTTTACAATCCCACTGCATCCAAAGGACACAGAACATTTTGCCTTTACAGTGCCCACAAAGAATCGCAGTGAGCCTGCTAAGTGCTACGAGTGGGTTGTCCTACCCCAGGGGATGAAAAATTCCCCCACGCTGTGTCAGCTATATGTTGACTGGGCGCTACGTCCGATTCGACGACGCTACGCAGAAGCACTCATCTACCATTACATGGATGACATCCTGATAGCTACTGCCACAGAGTTCTCAGACCAAGAGATGCAATGGGTCAGAGAACAATTGCATAAGACTGGGATTAGAGATTGCCCCCCAGAAGATCCAGCGGACTGCACCATGGAAGTACCTGGGCTGGCTCATATCAGACTCACAAATTAGGCCCCAGAAGATCGAGCTACACACAGAAATCTCCACGCTCCATGATGCACAACGGCTGTTAGGAGATCTGCAATGGGTCCGCGGGGTCGTGGGAATCACGAATGCTGACCTCGCCCCCTTCCTGCCATGGCTGCACGGGACGAATGCTGCCGAGCCTCGAGAATGCTCCCCAGACCAAGCAGCGGCTCTTGCCAAGGTCACAGATAAACTGCGGCACGCATGGGTATAACGCAGAGAAGAAGGAGTCCCACTTGCCCTCCTTATCATCCTGATCAGTGCAGCAGGTTCACATGCCATCATCCATCAATGGCAAAAGAAAAAGGGGGAGGACATCCAGATTCTCGAATGGATCTTCCCGCCGACTCAGCCACGCTTCAGACTGCAGTCCAGGGTAGAGATGGTGGCGCTTTTAATCCGAAAGAGTCACGATCGAGTGGTGGAGTTGGACGGCTGAGAGGCAGAGGACATCAGTATACCAGTCCGGACAGGGGACTTGGAGTGGATGCTACGCCATGCGGAGGCACTGCAAGAAGCTCTGCTCCGATTCACCGGCGTGGTCCATAACACGCACCCACAGGGAAGGCTGGCGCAGTTGCTGGGGCGCTATGAGTGGCTGGACCGCCCACTGAATGTAGAACGGCTGGTACAAGGGCGCACAGTGTTCACGGATGCGGGGTGGAAGATGAAGCGAGCCGCCTGTGCGTGGAAAGAGAATGACCACTGGAAGACTCATGTCATAGCAGGAGAACTGGCCGACAGCTTGCAAACACTCGAACTGCGTGCCGTGATATGGGCCTTGCAACAGTGGTCGAAGGAACCGGTGAATGTAGTCAGCGATTCCCTATATGTCGTTGGAGTAGCCCAACGGATCCATGATGCAGAAATCCGGCGTGCTAACAACGAACATCTGGGCAGACTGCTCATTACATTGCGGCACACCCTGCAACAACGGACACACCCCTACTGTATCCTGCACGTTCGAAGCCACCAGTGGAACATCGGGCTGGGAGAGGGCAATGCCCGTGTAAACGAGGCGGTGACCTGTGCCCCCATAGTACATCTCCCGCCCGTGAACACTTCTGAGCAAGCCAGATGTAGCCATGATTTGTTCCACCAAAATGTAAAATCCCTGCAGAGACAGTTTAAGATCCCGCTGATAGAAGCGAAAGGCATAGTGCGGGCTTGTCCCTGCTGTAGCCATCATGGCCCGGGGTTGGGTGTGGGAGTTAACCCCAAGGGTCTGAAAGCCCTCAAACTCTGGCAAATGGACGTCACTCACGTCCCTGAGTTCAGCCGACAGCGCTATGTCCATGTAAAAATTGACACCTTTTCACACTTCCTGTGGGCTACCGCTCAGACAGGAGAGAAGGCATTGCATGTGGAGTGGCATCTGCTCTCGTGCTTCGCAGTAATGGGGGTACCCAAAAAGATCAAAATGGACAATGGGCCAGCATACACCAGCGGTCGCCTAGCCAGATTTATGCAGCAGTGGGTAGTAGAACATATCACGGGGATCCCACACGCTCCCACCAGTCAGGCAGTGGTAGAGAGAGCCCATCGTACACTAAAAGAATATCTAGGCCGACAGAAAGGAGGAGAGATGGAACCAAGTAAGCGGTTAAGCAAGGTGCTGTTTACATTGAACTTCCTGTCTCTGGCTGGAGATAGGGAGAAGCCTCCAGTGGTAATCCATCATCAGACAGTTCATAGGGGAATTGAGCTGTCCCTTCCAGGAATAAGTGTGTCATACCGTAACCCTCGAATGTGTTTGTGGGAGGGTCCCAGCCCAGTGCTATTTAATGGCCGAGGATATATGTGTGTTTCCTCCCCAGAAGGACCGTTGTGGGTGCCCAGCAAGTGGTGCCGTGCTATGCATACAGGACCCCGAA
Organism: Corvus moneduloides; assembly: GCF_009650955.1. Classification (NCBI taxonomy): domain Eukaryota; kingdom Metazoa; phylum Chordata; class Aves; order Passeriformes; family Corvidae; genus Corvus; species Corvus moneduloides. Next base: position 4,717,946 of record NC_045510.1, read on the forward strand.
GCGAGAAGGTGCAGTCTGCATCAGCTCCTGAGGAAAGTAACGCCACTACTACAACAGCTGGAACTCTGAGACCTCCGTCCCGAGAAGCCTTGGGAGAGGCTGCAGACGTGGCTGAGTGAGTGGACTGAGGACTTGCCAGATCCACCACTCTCTGTAGCAGGAGAAATAGCGAGACCCTGGGGCGAATGTAATAGCTGCCCTAGGTGGTTGCTAGTGACTTGTGCTGGGTGTCGGGGAACCCTCTCCAAAGGCAAAACTAAGAAGGAGAGTTGCATAAATTTTTGGGTATAGCACCAGACACAAAGGTAGAGTGAGAAATTGTTTTTTGACTGTCTTGAGACATGAGCATTAGTGAACATTTTCAATCAGCTGTCCGCCCATTTAGATCGAGTGAAGGCAGTTAATTTGGCTAGCATCTATGTTTTTACCTGGTGCTTCAGCAGCCAGGGCTCACGCTATTTTGCATAAACTTGCCTTCTGGAAGAGGGGTGGGTTAAACATAACTTCGCAGATGCTTGACGAGCTAAGCGCAGATGTTACTAGTGTTAGACATGCAATATTACAAAATCGAGCAGCCATTGATTTTCTACTTCTAGCTCACAGCCACGGCTGTGAAGAGTTCCAAGTTATGTGCTGTATGAATCTTTCTGACCACGCTGTCTCAATTCTCAAGCACCTCTCTGACCGCCAGAGGCGCCTACACAACCTTTGGGAGACAGACGACCCTATTGGAGATTGGCTTAAGAGTCTGGGTATCCGGGATGGCTGCGTACCTTGGTAGTAGAAGGCTGCCGATTGCTATTTGTAGCTATATTAGGCTTAATAATACTTGGGTGTATTTTTTCTTGCCTTAAAGCGGGGCTGCAAAAAATCATTGACCAGACCTGGGTTGCCCAAAAAGAAAACAGGGGATATGTAGAGGAATTCCTTGTGGAGTGGGGGCATAGGATACCCCAGGAGAGCTTGGGCATCCCAGGGCTGTTGCAGAAGTACCCCTGACAGGGCCTCAGGCTGAAGATAGGCTTGCAAGGCACCTGCTAGCCGTCAGCCTTGAAGAGCCTTGGGAAAAGGTATACACTGGTCAGCTCCCCCGCTGCTTAGAGGCTTTCTCATGGGAAAGGGACGTGAACTTTGCAAAGTATAACTTGGTGAGGGTAAACAATAAAACTGGAGCACGATGCTCAAATCGTATTGGTGTTCGGGTCGTGTCTCAGGCTGGCTCTCCTTCACCTGGGACCCCCCCCTGCTAAACACTATGAGACTAGGAAATAAAGAACTTAGCAGAACAGCAGCCTCCTCTGCTCTTTTACCCTGGTCTGAGAAGGAAGGGTATCCCATCAAAAGCTCAACACTTTAGATGATCCTCTAGGACCATAAAAGGACTTCCAGTAGGAGGCGGATACATGCAAATTAGTTCTAGGAAAAGGGATGTTTATGTATTAGCTAGAAGGCACATTGTAATGAATATGTATGATTATGATGGAATAAATACCCCGTTGTAAAGTTTCACCACACACATCAGATTAAAGGCAATACCCCTCTATGTGTCCAGCGCTGATAAAGAATGCCTACTTTCTAATGATTCAAATTGTGTTAGAAAGTTTATTTTCTGGTCGATATCAGTATCACCGCGGGAGCGGACACCCAGCAGAGCCGGTGACACCGGGAACTCTCTGCAGTGACGGTGCTACAGCACAACTGCAGGCCTCTGTCGTGATATGGTGCCGAGCCACAAGGTAACGGTGGCCACCAGGACAATCGGGATATTTCAGGGCATGTGGCAACTCCCTGCGCTCCCGCTCCTTTCGGAGCTGGCACTGAAGGTCAGGGATGGAGCAGAATCCCAGGGGTCCACCCGCCCAAGCCCCTTGGCCGCCCAGCCAGCCCCTGAACTGGGGTGAGGCCGGAGGTACTGCCAATGCCCCGCTTACCCCATCTGCAGCACCCGTCCACTAGTCCTGCCGCATTACAATGCTGAGGTGACCAGTACCATGGCCCTGGTACCCCAGCAGGCCCAGCCCACCGCCAGGATGGCTCCCACTGGTGCGGTTAGCCACGCCCCTGCCACAGAGCCCACTCCCCTCAACGGCCGCTGCCCACAACTCCCGCACAGCGCAGAGGCGTGCACCCACTGCTACCGCCCACCTCCACGTCTCCAGCGTGGCCCGCTGCACATGCACAGATGAGGCATGGAGGGTGAAGCAGCACCACCACGAGGCATGCCGGGAAGTGTGGTCTGGGGTGGGTAGGCCCAGCTGCCTCCGCTCCGTGTCTCTCCGGGCACTGGCTTTCCCCAGGGAGGTCATCATCCTCCAGATGAGCCCTTCCGAGGGCAAGAAGCTTTCCTCAATAACCCTGGGGAGCTCGGGGACATGGGCTCGCTGTCATAGCTTGCGATGCTGCACCTGGGTCAGGGCAATTCCAGACATGAGTATAGAATGGGAGAAAAAAAAGTCATTGAGAGCAGCCCTGAGGAGGACTCAGGGGTGTTGGTTGAGGAGAAGCTCAACATGAACTGGCAATGTCCACTCACAGCCCAGAAAGCAAATCGTGTCCTGGGCTGCATCAAAAGCAAGGTGGCCAGGAGGCCAAGGGAGGTTATTCTCCTGCTCTCCTCTGCTCTGGTAAGACCCTGTCACCGAAAACTTCAGCTAGCTTTTCATCTTGGGCTTGCTATTCTGGGGTTATATTTGAAAGGTTAGCACATTTTGAGGGAGCAACTATTAGGATGCTTTTCTCTGCCACCTCTTTGACAGGAGCCAGAGAGCGACGAAAGCTGATAGTTGTGCAGATCTTCTAGCCTTGGTGCTGTGAAAGCCATTGGACAGATAAAAACTCAAGGCAAGAACAAGAAGCAGAGACTAAACAAAGCCCAAGGCAAGAACAAGAGGCAAACAAGGGACAAACAGGACGCCATGACCTAAGCCTCTGGTGCAAAAGGATGATTAGCCAGGACACCGGTGTCACAAGAGGCAATCTGCAAGGACTCCATAGTCTTCCTATGGGAATAGGTGCAGGGGGGTTTGAGCCTATGGATTTGCCCAGGAGTAGATGTTCTGGTTTGGCCAAATTTAGAAATATATCCTCTGAGAGAAAGCAGATCACCACCCCTCCCCCACCAGGTTCAGGGAAAATAAATTTTCCTCAAAGGAAAGTGAAAGAAATAAAAGCTATTTATTTAACAAACACACGGGAAAAGGATAATAATGCTAAATAATAAAATGTCTCCCTGTGGAGAAAAAACCTGGGAAAGTGTTAGAGTCCTCCCTTTGGTCTCCTTGGAGCTGGGGCTTGGCCCAGGGCCAGGCCCTTTGTGCCCAGTGGAAAGTCCTCCCGATGTGCTCTGATGTTAAAGCAATCAAGCAGTCCAGTAGAAAAGGGAGAAAAATCTGAAATTCCAGGGAAGGAAAAATTCAACTCTCAGTCTCTCTCCAGAGAAAAAGCAGCTGAACCACTGGCCAAAAAGACTGTCCTTGGGAAACAGCAAGCCGGGTGCTTCCTCCCTCCCCTGCCGCAGCTGGGAAACAAATTGCTATCTGTGTGTGTGACCTTGAACAAGCTGCAAACTGCTTTGAAAAAGTTTTGCTCAGTTTTTCCTTCCCCCTCTCAGGCTCAGTTTAGAGGCATAGAAAGGCACAGGAATTAATTTCTGGGCATAGGCAGCAATATGGGATACACATCATAAGGTCACCCCAAAACAGTTATTAAGGAATTAAGACTTTGCGTAACTGATTATGGTATTTCCTCTCCTTATTTCACTAATATGCTTTCTACTCTGCTCAATTCTTATGTTATGACCCCCCACAATTTAAAATCTCTTCCCAGCTGCTCCTTTTGCCTATGCAGTATGCGCTTTGGGAAGCAGAGTGGAGGAGGTTGTTAGAAGTGAGATTGCAAACTTAGGCGGGGAATGCAAATCAACAGCTCGCAGCTTTAACACTTGACCACCTCATGGGAATGGGTCAGCACTCCACACCAGAAGCTCAAGCTCAGGATATCCCGCTTGAAGCCCTAGGTGATATCAGAGATGATGCATACCGCACTTTTATGAAAGTCCCTGATGTCAGCAAGCCACAAGTCTTTTACATCCATAACCCAGGGGCTGAAAGAGTCTTACGTGCAGTTCATAGACTGATTGCAACAGGCGTTAGAGACACAGGTAGCCCATCAGGAGGCCTGCGAAGTTATTCTTTTAAAATTGGAGGTTGAGAATGCGAATTCAGACTGCCAGAAAGTATTAAGGCCACTTTAAAACCCCACAATTGTAGAAATGGTTGAAGCTTGCAATTGTATTGGAACGGTTGAACACAAATATGAAGCCATGGCTGCTGCCTTTGCTGCTCTTAAGGCAGCTCCTGGTCCCACGGGACAGACTTGGTTTGGCTGTGGAAAACTGGGCCACCTTAAGAAAGACTGCTATGCCTCAAAGGGAGCAAAGCCCAAAATACCCGGAGTTTGCCCTCGCTGCCAAAAAGGGCTGCATTTTGCTAATCTGTGCCGCTCTAAATATGATATTGACAGCAAATCAATTCCGGGAAATGCAAAACAGAGCATGGGTTGGCCCTGCGTGCAGACACAAATGTCTCAGCTGATCCCCTCAGCAGCAGCAGGAGTGTTTCAGCCTTGCAAACAGCCACCTCTGGCAGTGCCAGCTTGGATCTCGCAACCACTTGTACAGTAACTATTTTAGACTCCTACATCCATCTGATCCCCACAGGGGTCAATGGTCCTTTAGGACAAGGATGGAGTACTTTGCTTTTGGGGCATTCTTCAACTACTTTAACTGGACTGTTTGTACTTCCAGGTGTAATCGATGCAGACTTTCTAGGAGAAATCAAAATCATGGTCTGGACTCCCTTTCCTCCGTTTACTGTACCCCAAGGGTCCAAAATTGCTCAGTTAGTATTTTTTACAGCATCACTGCCTACTAACACGGTGCAAAAACAGAGGGGGGAGGAAGGTTTTGGATCCACAGGAGCACCTCAAATCTTTTGGGCTCAGCAATTAACTGTACAGTGTTCCACTTGCAAATGTAAACTATCATGGCAAAGACAGCATGTCATGCTCACAGGCATTATTGATACAGAAGCTGATGTTACAGTCATTTCACAAGCTAAGCGGCCCCCTACGTGGCCACTTACTTCGGTTCCCCAAGCACTCACTGGTATTGGGGGGAGCAGTATCAGCTTTCAAAGCAGAGATTTCATTCAAATTGTGGGTCCTGAGGGACATACTGCTGCCATCAAGCCTTTTGTTTTGCAAATTCCCATGGTGTTATGGGGCCGTGACATGCTTTCTCAAATGGGAGTCAGGATTGGATCGGATTTTTCGTAGGGATCACTGAAGAGTGCACTACCCTAAAGGTGGTCTGGAAAACTAATGACCCAATCTGGATTTCTCAGTGGTTCCTACAAACTGAAAAATTGTGCACTTTACAAAATCTAGTTAAAGAACAATTGCAAGCAAGACCTATTGTTCCCTCCACAAGCCCTTGGAACTCTCCTGTATTTGTCATTCAGAAAAAAAGTGGTAAGTGGTGTTTGCTTAATGATCCCAGAAAAATAAATGCAGTCATGGAGGTCATGGGAGCCCTGCAGCCAGGACTCCCATCACCTACCGTGATTCCTCGAAATTGGCACTTGACAATCATGGATTTAAAAGATTGCTTTTTTACAATTCCTCTGCACCCAGAGGATGCACCGAGATTTCCCTTTTCTGTGCCCAGCTTGAATATGCAAGAGCCTTTGCAAAGATACCATTGGGTGGTTTTACCCCAAGGGATGAAAAACAGCCCTACAATTTGTCAGTGGTTTGTCGCACAGGTCCTTAGCCCAGTATGACAGGCAAAGCCTCATGTGTTACTATATCACTATATGGATGATATTCTCATTGCAGCTGAAAAACAAGAAGACATGAAGGAAACCTTGGCCCTTACCACAGAGGCTCTAAAATGTGCAGGATTGCAAATAGCCCAGGAAAAGATTCAACAAATGCCCCCATAGTGGCAATATCTAGGTTGGTGTATTAGATCTCAAACTGTACAGCCACAGCAATTATAAATTCAAAACAAAATTTCTACATTACATGAAGCATAGAAATTATTAGGAGCTATTAATTGGGTAAGGCCCTTACTGGGAATCACAAATTCAGATCTAGCTCCCCTTTTTGCATTATTAAAAGGAGAGCCTGACTTGTCTTCCTCAAGACATTTGAATCATGAAGCACAATTGGCCTTGCAAAAGGTAGCAGATGCCATTGCCCACAGGCAAGCGTCACGATGGGCACCTGATCTTCCATTTTCACTGATTCTTTTAAACCCTTCATGACAGCCACATGCCTTGTTGTACCAATGGGATCCTAATATAGCTGACCCCCTGCTTATCATTGAATGGATTTTTTTACCTCATCAGATGACAAAGACAATTGTTACTCAACATGAAATGTTTGCACAGCTTATCATTAAGGCACGTCAGAGATTGCAAATGTTGGCAGGTCGTGATTTTAAACAAATTTGTGTACCTACAACTACTGTTTATCTGGATTGGCTTTTGCAGACATCAGGACCTTTCTAGTCTGCACTTGCTGATTTTTCAGGTCAGATTACCCTCCATTCACCACCTCATAAATTGTTAACTACTAATTTTAATATTCTTTAAAAACCCAAGTGCAGTGAAACTCCTTTAAAAGCTCTTACAGTATTTACTGATGGTTCTGGATGATCCCACAAATCTGTTTTAGTTTGGAGGGATGATAAGACTGGTACATGGGCCTCCAATGTGACTGTAGTTTCTGGGTCCTCACAAATTGTGGAATTAGCTGCAGTTGTTTGTGCTTTTCAAAAATGGCCTATGCCTTTAAATTTGATAACAGATTCTGCTTATGTTGCAGGTATTGTTGAAAGAGCTGAAGCTGCTGTTTTGAGAGAAGTTTCTAATGTTGATCTTTTTCAGTGGTTGCAACAATTAATTTTCCTTTTAGATACCAGACGACACCCTTATTTTTTTATGCATGTTTGCTCTCACACAACGTTACCTGGTTTTATAGCAGAAGGAAACCGACAACCTGATTTGCTTACCTTACCTGTTCAGGTACTTCCCGATCGTTTTGCACAAGCCAAACTTAGCCATTCCTTTTTTCACCAGAATGCTGCAGCCCTTTGTTGCACATTTGCTTTAAAGCGCCAACAAGCGAAAGACATCGTTGCTGCTTGCCCTGATTGTCAGTGTCATAATTTTGTGGGAATTAACCCACATGGCCTACAAAGCCTCCAGGTATGGCAAACCGGTGGCGGTGGGACCGCACTATTCAGCAGCTGAGAAGCGGGAGGCTGCGGTGGATACGGCAGGGTCCGGTCTGGGGCCACGGAGGCGGGCGGCGGCGGCAGGGCTGCCCTGTCGGCAGGAGATGATCCCGGGGCGGCGGGAGGCAGGAGGGCCGGTGGCTGGATCGCGGCGTGCTGCCGCTGGGAGCTTGTAGGCTGGGCTGGGGTGGGTGCTAGTGCGGCGGGCAGGAACGGCGCTGCCGGAGCGGCGGTGCCGGGAGACGGGGCTGGGGCAGCGGCAGGCACGGAAGAGGCTGCAGACATCCGTGCAGACGCTGTGGCACCGGCACCAAGTGGCTCGCGGGGCTGGGGCGCTCTGCGTCCCAGCGCGAGCGATGGTGTGCCGGGATCAGGGGATTGCGCAGGAACGCCAGCAGGGACGGGAGTAGACATAGACGTCTGTGCTGCCGCGGGGCCGGGGGACAGCTCGGGGACAGGCGCTGTTGGCACCGGTGGTTCGGGAGCGGCAGGAGACTGTGAAGACGCAGCAGCGACGGACGTGGATGGGACATTGGCTACCACCGGCGCCGTGTCGGTGGCGGCAAGGGGGACCTGGGGGGCTGGAAGAAGGGTCGCCGCTTGGCTTTGAGGGGGGCCGGCTATAATGGCAGCCACGGCCATAACCGGCGCGGCTGGGGGAGCGGTAGCACCCGTAGGTAGCAAGGGGGTAGCCGCCGCCCCCGCCGGGGTATCGCCAGGGGGCAGGGCCATGATGATGCGAGCAGCGGGGGGTGGGGTAACAATGACGGCAGCAGCGGGGGGTGGAGCCGCGGTGACGGAAACAGGGGGGAGGCACGTGGGGGCAGGGGCAAGGGGCGGGGCCGCGGAGACGCTGGCGGACGGGGTGGTAGAAGCGAGGGGCGGGGCCGCGAAGACGCTGGCGGACGGGGTGGTAGAAGCGAGGGGCGGGGACGCGAAGACACTGGAACCGAGGGCGGGGACCGCGGGAGCTGGGACAGCGGGGACGAGCGGTATGGCGGGGGCGGGGATGGCGGGAGCGGTGGGAGGGGCCGTAGGGTCTGGTGGGGTGGCTGGGGCCGGGGTAACGGGTGCTGGGACCGCGAGCGCAGGGGGCGGGGCGGCGCGAGTCAGCCAGACCGCGGGTACTGGAGCCGTGAGGTCCGGCGGAGGGGCGGGGGCCGTGCCCCGTTGCGGGCTCGCGGCGGCAAGGGGTGGGCTCGCAGCAGGAGCCGGGCTCGGCGGGGTGACTGCTGCGGGCGGCGCCTTCGCAGCAAACAGCTCTGCAAGCTGGGATCAGCTGCGCGGCAGCCATATCCCGGTAGGAGACATTATTAAAGAGCTTAACCCCAACTGTGTCCCAGAAGTCTCTTGTAAAGACGGCTGAACGGTCAGCATTTGGGAAATTAACTCGAGTCCATTCATTTTTAGCTCCTGTTTAGGTAATTGACTTGGACCGGAGTTTATAAGTTTATAAGCTTATAAGTAAATGCTTAAGTTGCTTATAGAGATCTCTGTCATGGGCAGAGTGAGTTTGTCCCATTATTAGACCAGTATGATACTCACTTAGATGTCGCAGGAGCAGGGTCCTTAGTCAGAGGTCCGTCGTGGGGACTGGCCAGGCACTCCACTCGGCGCTCAGGACGCTGCTTTTGGGTCCTTCCTCAGAGCTCCGGTTTTAGGCGTCGCTTGGCAACGGCTTTCCGTGCTCAGGACCTCAAGGGTGGGTCCGCACTGAGCTCCAGCGCGGGCGGTGCTGAGCACTACTCACCTGTGCTCGGGGCGCACGGCAGGGTCCCTCCTTAGAGCTCCAGTCAGCACTGCTTAGCAGCGTGTCCGTGCTCGAGGGGTGCCACAGCAAACTTCCTCAAAGAGCTCCAGGCAGCCGCTGCGCAGCAGTGGCCGTCTGTGCTCGAGGACTGCCAGGCAATTCCCTCCAAGAGCGCCAGGTAATCCCCGTGCTCGAGGGCTGTCTCGGCAGAATTATAGAGCTCCGGCTTTTACGATGCGCAGCAATGGTATGCCGTGCTCACGACACGTTCTAGGTGGCTATAACTGGTCTTTTAGTTACCGTCCATGGACAAGTCTCCCACAGATGGAGAAAGCTGAACCGGGCCTTCAATCACGTTGTGCGCCAGACTGTAGGTGCTCTGGGGTTCAGTCTGGACCGGGCGTAGACGGACGGAGACGAGAGATCTCTGAAGTCAGATCTTGGAACATGCGGTTTATTGCAAAGGGCGTGGGTATAGGGGCACTGCTTAGAGCTGCCAGACTCAGCTCAGAGCAGGCCCAGGAGAGCAAGAGAGTAAGCGGGTAAGTAAAGAGAGAGAGAGAGGAATGAGAGTGAAGAAGTAGTGATGAAGTCCTGGTTACAATACAATAAATCATCTTCTGTACTGAATATTCTAATTGTCACTAACCAATCTAATACAAGATAAAAATCCTATAGCATTTACATACAGCCTATAAGAGTTCTTATATTACCATAGAGCGTTACATCTTAACTTCTAAAAACTACTCTTTGGACCCCTTCTGCTGAGCTAGTAGGGTCTGCTCTGACCCTTGGACCTGCCTGCAAGCAGAGGGTATTGTTCAATCAAGAGGGGATTACCTTCAGTCGGCCATACCATTGTTTTCCAGTTGTTCAGTAACTAAGACTTGGTATTTCAAAAATGGCTTTCATTTCGATGTCGCCTGTAGTTTTCATATTCCCAAAATCTTTTGTCAGGCAATCATATTTATAAGGCTTTCCTGTTTCATCTTCCCCAACATCTCCCCTGTTCTGATGAACAACTAAGATATTAGACACAGTCCTACTCGTTATTTTTTGCACACACTGAAGTATACAAGGTACTGCTACTAAAACTATAATTATTACTACTAGAATAATCAAGCCTATTTTACAGAGTTCCCTTAGCCAGGGTGCAAAGCTCCAACCATCAAACAAACTGTCTAGCCAAGACGGGTCATCTGTTGTAATTTGGTTAGCTAGGTCCCTTAGGTTTTGTAACTGTACCAAAACCTTCTGGGAAAGGCACTCAATAAGTTGAGAAAGGTTTGTCAGGGCTTTTGTTGGATAAACAGATGGTATCGGAGCCTGCAGATTTGGCTAAGGCAACCCAGACATTTGTCTTTGGTTGATTTACAGGTAAAGCTTCACTACAAAAACTAAAACATAAGAATAAAAGCAACATGCACGCACGCAAATGAGAAAACTCCATTCTTTTCTTGAGCTGTTTTTGGCAGATCGCTTTCTTCTGGTGATTCTGCGCACTTCAGGTCTGGGTGCTTGCTTCCTGGCTTCCACTTGCAGGGTCACTGGCTGGTGTGGAGGCGTCGGCAGGCTTTGATGCGTGGTATGGCTTCACGTTTTTTGCTGGAACCCACTTGGTTCCTTCACCTGTGGAGAGACATGCAAATCCCTTTCCCCACGTTATAAGATCATATGGTCTTTCTATTTTTCCTGACGCTAAATTCTTAATTAAAACTGGGGGGTGCTCTTTCAGTTTTGCTTTTTTGTTGTTTAAGAAATGTCTGAAAATGAGGGGGTCAGGCTCTTCTGCAGAGCTGTTCAAGAAATTAAAAACATACAAGGCTTTATTCAACCTTCTTTGAGGTGTAGCCTGGGCTTTTCCCCCTTTCTGTTGATTTAAAATGCGTTTTAAAGTTTGATGTGTTCCTTTTAGGGTGCTTTTTAGCAGTTGTTTAAGATACGGTGAGCAAATACCACTGTATCTTACAGCACTTTTTAGTTCTTTAATTTCGAGAGTGGGGATGGGAGCCCACGTTTTAGGACTGTCAGGCTGTTGGCTAGCTATCACAGGCTTAGCTAATAGACTAAGACTTTCATCTTTATAGATTTGGAGTCTTATTTCATGCCAATCTGTTAATTGAGAATAATCTGAGCACTTTGGAGGATTTTTTGATTCAGAAGGTAGCGCTGACAAACTCTCAGAACTCGTTTTCTCTTTCTGGGTTGCAAGATCCCCGCCGCTCGCTGGCGGGACTCTGGGGCTCATTGCAAACAAATCTGGCTGCTTTTCAGGGTTTACTTGTGTTAGATTTAAAACATCAGCTCCGGGATGCGGCGGTGGAGGCAGGGGGGCAGGCGGCGGAGCCGCGGGAAGATTTGCGGCTGGTCCTGGGAGCGGTGCTGTGGTTGGAGGAGTGTGAGCAGAGTGATATCGCTGGTCCGGGGGTTGCAGCAATTGCGCATGCATGGGTTGCGTCATCAGGGCAACATGGCGGATTGTGATGGCGGGCGGTTCGGGCAGAGCGGGAGGTGGCAGGACTGCAGAACCAGGGGCTGGGGCTGCGGCCGCGGTCGAGGAAGGGGGCGATGGGACGATCATGGATGCCGGTGGCGGTGGGACCGCACTATTCAGCAGCTGAGAAGCGGGAGGCTGCGGTGGATACGGCAGGGTCCGGTCTGGGGCCACGGAGGCGGGCGGCGGCGGCAGGGCTGCCCTGTCGGCAGGAGATGATCCCGGGGCGGCGGGAGGCAGGAGGGCCGGTGGCTGGATCGCGGCGTGCTGCCGCTGGGAGCTTGTAGGCTGGGCTGGGGTGGGTGCTAGTGCGGCGGGCAGGAACGGCGCTGCCGGAGCGGCGGTGCCGGGAGACGGGGCTGGGGCAGCGGCAGGCACGGAAGAGGCTGCAGACATCCGTGCAGACGCTGTGGCACCGGCACCAAGTGGCTCGCGGGGCTGGGGCGCTCTGCGTCCCAGCGCGAGCGATGGTGTGCCGGGATCAGGGGATTGCGCAGGAACGCCAGCAGGGACGGGAGTAGACATAGACGTCTGTGCTGCCGCGGGGCCGGGGGACAGCTCGGGGACAGGCGCTGTTGGCACCGGTGGTTCGGGAGCGGCAGGAGACTGTGAAGACGCAGCAGCGACGGACGTGGATGGGACATTGGCTACCACCGGCGCCGTGTCGGTGGCGGCAAGGGGGACCTGGGGGGCTGGAAGAAGGGTCGCCGCTTGGCTTTGCGGGGGGCCGGCTATAATGGCAGCCACGGCCATAACCGGCGCGGCTGGGGGAGCGGTAGCACCCGTAGGTAGCAAGGGGGTAGCCGCCGCCCCCGCCGGGGTATCGCCAGGGGGCAGGGCCATGATGATGCGAGCAGCGGGGGGTGGGGTAACAATGACGGCAGCAGCGGGGAGTGGAGCCGCAATGACGGAAACGGGGGGGGGGCACGTGGGGGCAGGGGCAAGGGGCAGGGCCGCGGAGAAGCTGGCAGACGGGGTGGTAGAAGCGAGGGGCGGGGCCGCAAAGATGCTGGCGGACGGGGTGGTAGAAGCGAGGGGCGGGGCCGCGAAGACGCTGGAACCGAGAGCGGGGACCGCGGGAGCTGGGACAGCGGGGACGAGCGGGATGGCGGGGGCGGGGATGGCGGGAGCGGTGGGAGGGGCCGTAGGGTCCGGTGGGGTGGCTGGGGCCGGGGTAACGGGTGCTGGGACCGCGAGCGCAGGGGGCGGGGCGGCGCGAGTCAGCCAGACCGCGGGTACTGGAGCCGTGAGGTCCGGCGGAGGGGCGGGGGCCGTGCCCCGTTGCGGGCTCGCGGCGGCAAGGGGTGGGCTCGCAGCAGGAGCCGGGCTCGGCGGGGTGACTGCTGCGGGCGGCGCCTTCGCAGCAAACAGCTCTGCAAGCTGGGATCAGCTGCGCGGCAGCCATATCCCGGTAGGAGACATTATTAAAGAGCTTAACCCCAACTGTGTCCCAGAAGTCTCTTGTAAAGACGGCTGAACGGTCAGCATTTGGGAAATTAACTCGAGTCCATTCATTTTTAGCTCCTGTTTAGGTAATTGACTTGGACCGGAGTTTATAAGTTTATAAGCTTATAAGTAAATGCTTAAGTTGCTTATAGAGATCTCTGTCATGGGCAGAGTGAGTTTGTCCCATTATTAGACCAGTATGATACTCACTTAGATGTCGCAGGAGCAGGGTCCTTAGTCAGAGGTCCGTCGTGGGGACTGGCCAGGCACTCCACTCGGCGCTCAGGACGCTGCTTTTGGGTCCTTCCTCAGAGCTCCGGTTTTAGGCGTCGCTTGGCAACGGCTTTCCGTGCTCAGGACCTCAAGGGTGGGTCCGCACTGAGCTCCAGCGCGGGCGGTGCTGAGCACTACTCACCTGTGCTCGGGGCGCACGGCAGGGTCCCTCCTTAGAGCTCCAGTCAGCACTGCTTAGCAGCGTGTCCGTGCTCGAGGGGTGCCACAGCAAACTTCCTCAAAGAGCTCCAGGCAGCCGCTGCGCAGCAGTGGCCGTCTGTGCTCGAGGACTGCCAGGCAATTCCCTCCAAGAGCGCCAGGTAATCCCCGTGCTCGAGGGCTGTCTCGGCAGAATTATAGAGCTCCGGCTTTTACGATGCGCAGCAATGGTATGCCGTGCTCACGACACGTTCTAGGTGGCTATAACTGGTCTTTTAGTTACCGTCCATGGACAAGTCTCCCACAGATGGAGAAAGCTGAACCGGGCCTTCAATCACGTTGTGCGCCAGACTGTAGGTGCTCTGGGGTTCAGTCTGGACCGGGCGTAGACGGACGGAGACGAGAGATCTCTGAAGTCAGATCTTGGAACATGCGGTTTATTGCAAAGGGCGTGGGTATAGGGGCACTGCTTAGAGCTGCCAGACTCAGCTCAGAGCAGGCCCAGGAGAGCAAGAGAGTAAGCGGGTAAGTAAAGAGAGAGAGAGAGGAATGAGAGTGAAGAAGTAGTGATGAAGTCCTGGTTACAATACAATAAATCATCTTCTGTACTGAATATTCTAATTGTCACTAACCAATCTAATACAAGATAAAAATCCTATAGCATTTACATACAGCCTATAAGAGTTCTTATATTACCATAGAGCGTTACATCTTAACTTCTAAAAACTACTCTTTGGACCCCTTCTGCTGAGCTAGTAGGGTCTGCTCTGACCCTTGGACCTGCCTGCAAGCAGAGGGTATTGTTCAATCAAGAGGGGATTACCTTCAGTCGGCCATACCATTGTTTTCCAGTTGTTCAGTAACTAAGACTTGGTATTTCAAAAATGGCTTTCATTTCGATGTCGCCTGTAGTTTTCATATTCCCAAAATCTTTTGTCAGGCAATCATATTTATAAGGTTTTCCTGTTTCATCTTCCCCAACATGGTACTATGCTTCTTTCCCTTTTGATGACAGCATTCTTGCTTTAGACTGGCAATACCCTGACCCCAGCCAGTTTGTAATCTCTTTTGAACGTGAACTTTCTGCAGGTCTTTTAATTTCTTTTCCCTCCTTGGCTTGTCACACAAGGGATCATCAAGAATGGACTCTGTGTGAGTGTCAAAATTGTGGTTGCCTTTGGTATTGTGCATCTCATAAAAGAAGAGCTGACTGTCAACATTGTGACCCCTTAAGATGTAATCATATAAATATACAGATAAAGACTCTAGTGTGCGGGCACAGCTATGGTTTGCCTGAACACTTGGAAGTCTTTGCTGAACAATGGCCCACTACAGTGGCCAAATATTCTAGTAGTACTCTTGTTAAAAGGTAAAATTTGCTTTATGCTAACAAAAGCTTTTTTAGTATTAATGCTTCTTTCTGTCACTTTTGCTTGGCCTGTTAATCAGCCAAAAACAAATGTATGGATAACTTTAGCCAATCTAACAGGGCAGGATACTTATGCTTGGCCACGGCCTCTCCTGAGAATCCATTTTCTACTTGCCTTGTTGGTTTACCTTTAGATGTGTGGCCACGTCCCTCTCAAGCTCACATTATGGACTCGGAGAATCATGCCGATGCTTGGGACAAATGGGTCCCATATCTCCCTCATGCAACTCTTAAGCCCCAAGAAATAGAGCTTTTGGGGTCCGTAAAAATGGACCTCTGTTTTATTATTCCGGGAGCAACCAATCCAAAGCATGGGATGTTTCTCTGACCCATCCTATATTTAGAAATACAAGTGTTTGCTGTAATTACACTACTAATATTATCTCTCGTTCTACTAATACTCCATTATTGCTACCAGCAGGAGTGTTTTTTATTTGCGGAGACAGAGCTTGGGCTGCTATTCCATCATATATTAAGGGAGGCCCCTGTAGTTTAGGGCAATTCTCGGTGTTAACACCCAACACATCCATGATTTTGCAACATAGATTTCCGCAGAAAGAAAAGTGCAGTATTCATGCGTTTGCCCCTGATTGTGATGATAACCTCTTTTGGTCACTACAGCGAAGTTGGGCAGCCTCCCTTTTTGCTCCAGGAGTAGCGGCCAGAAAGGCACTGGGATTGTTTAACAACCTAGGGTGCGGGCTAGTGTCTTGGTTTGAAAGACAGTTGTCTGCTAAGGAAGGCAGTAGCCTCCCTTGGAATGGCAGATGTAACCTCCTTCCCTCCGAGTTATTATAACTTTGAAATCAAGGGGCTTTTAGGCAAAGATGTGGGAAATATGAATAACAGTTCTTTACTATTATATATATATATATATAACCAGTCAAACAAGCAACATTAACTATAGCAGTAACAGCAAACAATCACAAACCCAGTCCCAGCCTTCTCAGCTGTCAGGCTATTTCCCCTTGGGTGCAGTTCTGGTCACAGCCGGCAGGAGCGCTGGCAGCTCCTGGTGAGCAGGGCAGGTGCGATGGTTTCCCCGCGGCTGCAGGGGGCGCTCCGGAGCGAGCTCGGGGAGCACGGGGCACCGGTGGTCTGGGGTCCCAGGGAAGGATGGAACAAAGGCTTCACAAACCCCCGGACAGCTGGCCCCGGTGTCCGGCCGGACCCTCGGGAACAGCAGGCTGAAACAGCAGGCTGGAACAGCAGGCTGGAACGGCACAAATCTCAGATGGCAGACGAGATGTATCCAAACGGAGAAGCCCCCAGAGGTCTAGGCAGGCAGGGTGAGCACGGCTACAGCGTAGCGAAGGCTCGAAACAGCGGCGGGGCAGGGCGGCCACAGCCCGGCCTCCAGCGGGGCAGGGAAGGTGGGCCCCCGGGGATCCTGGGGTCTTTCTCCGCAGAAAGAGAAAACAGCTGCAAAGAACAAGCAGCTTCTCTCTCTCGAACTCAGAGAGCGACTGACCCCACACCCAGGTGAAACAAAAGAGTAGCCAGGCGCACCCCACCCCCAGTGGGTAGCTCTTTTGTCTTCCTCAAGTACCCCAGCGATTTGTTGTCTTAGTAACAGTATGGGGGGAAAACTCCTTTAACAGAAAAAAAGACTAGAACTCTTAAAACCCCAATAGCTAGCTCGACAAACTAATGCTACTTTGCTTGCTTTAACAGGATTGTTAACCAATATCGATTCAATTAGACATGCTACATTGCAGAATAGAGCTGCTATTGGTTTTTTGCTTCTAGTGCATGGACATGGATGCGAAGACTTTGATGGAATGTGCTGTATGAACCTTTCTGATCACTCACAATCGGTTCATGTAAGTATTAAAGCTTTACAAGATAGTGTAGCAAAATGAAAAGTAGATGATAGTGCTGATTGGTTTAATAGTCTTTTTGGAGACTGGGGGATCACTGGATGGATCAAAAATTTAGTTAAGATGGGAATGTTTGTATTAGGAGTGCTGTTAATCATAGTGATATGCTTGCCTTGCTTGATTCAATGTATTCAGAGATTAATTAATAAATCAATAAAGCAAATAATGATCATTGAACAGAGAGGGAAAATTGACAGGAGCCAGAGAGCAACGAAAGCTGATAGCTGTGCAGATCTTCTACCCTTGGTGCTGTGAAAGCCATGGGACAGATAAAAACTCAAGGCAATAACAAGAAGCAGAGACTAAAGAAAGCCCAAGGCAAGAACAAGAGGCAAACACGGGACGAACAGGACGCCATGACCTGAGCCTGTGGCACAAAAGGATGATTAGCCAGGACACCTCTGTCGCAAGAGGCAATCTGCAAGGACTCCATAGTGTTGCTATGGGAATAGGGGCAGGGGGGTTTGAACCTATGGATTTGCCCAGGAGTAGTAAACTATAAAACACTGGTAACTTGTACAATAAACTGGCTTTGCTTGCTAACACCCAGCAGAGTCCGTGCCTCTTCAATCTCCACACCTCTTTAGCAGTTTTATCTGCTAATCAATTTCCTACATTAGTTGGCATATTTCCAAACTGATGAGCTTCACAATGCATGAGAGCCACTTTGGTTGGTAATTGAACACTTTCTGGTAATTGTCTAATAATGTCTCCATATTTGACAGGAGATCCTTGTGCTGGAAAGGAGCCCTCTTTCTTTTCCATGGGCATCTACTACTCCAAATGCATATTTAGAATCAGTCCATATGTTGACCTTCTTACCTTCAGAAAATTCTAGGGCTTGCCACAGAGTGATGAACTCAGCTTTTTGTGCAGAGGTGGTAACAGGTAACAGGTTGGCTTCAATTACCTCGGTTTGTGTCACTACTGCATACCCAGATTTCCGCTTTCCTTCACGCACAAAACTTCTCCCATCTGTGAACAGTTCCCAGTTTGAATCTTCTATTGGAGTATCCCTTAAACCTTCTCTGCTGGAGTAAACCTGCTCAATAGCTAGAACACAGTCATGTTGTAAGGCTTCTTGGCATTCTGATACAGATTCAAGGAACATAGCTGGATTCAAGATAGTAGTCATTTTCAGTTCCACATCATCCTGTTCCAACAGACAACTTGATATTTAAGCATTCGACTTGGGGATAACCAGTGACTCCCTTTTGTTCTAAATCAGAGGAAAACCATGTGTGGAACATAAACAGCTATTTTCTGGCCCATGGTCAATGTCTGGGCTTCTTGTATTAAAAGGACAGTTGCTGCTACAGATCTAAGGCAGGTGGGCCATCCCTTACTTACATTGTCCAGTTGTTTGGAAAAATATCCCACAGCTCTTTTCCACGTCCCCAACCTCTGATCTAACACACCTAATGCAAGGTATAAGCATTCATGCACAAACAGCTCAAAAGGCTTGGTCAAGCCAGGTAATCCCAATGCAGGGGCCGACAGAGCTCTCTTTAAGTCTCTGAAAGCCATATGGCGTTCTGAGTCCACTGTAATACCCCCTTAGGGTTTCTCAGGGACTCATAAAGGTTTTACTAACAGTCCATAATTAGGAATCCATAGCTGACACCAACCAGCCATTCCCAGAAATGTTCTTAACTCAGATACAGATCTTGGCTCCGGAGTTTGGCAAATCACCTCCTTCCTTTTGGTTCCAAGGCTTCATTATCCTCAGGATATGGTGAATCCCCGATATGTAACATGCTCTTTTGCAATTTGGCCCTTCTTCTTGGATACCCTGTAACCAGCTTGTTCCAAAAAGTTTAGCAAACTTATAGTCATTTCAATGCATCTGCCTTGAGTTCCTATAGCAATTAAAATATCATCTACATACAGCAGCAAAGTGATTTCTTTGTTCTCCTTTTTCCCGATCTCCAATTCTTTTGCCAATTGGTTCCTAAACAAAGTGGGGCTATTTTTCAACCCTCGAGGGAAAACAGTCCATGTTAATTGGGTTTTACGTCCCATTTGAAGGCAAACAAGGGTTGACTTTCAGTTTCAAGGGGTATGCAGAAGAAAGCATCCTTAAGATCCAAAGTGAACCATTCATCAGATTCCTTAACTGTAGTTAAAAGTGTCAGATTCCTTAATTGCAGTTAAAAGTGTATAAGGATTTGCTACCATGGAGTGTATGTCTTGCAGTATTTTATTAATAGCACTGAGATCTTGCACTGGCCTGTATTCATTAGTATGTGGCTTCTTTACTGGTAGGATAAGAGTATTATATTCTGACTCACATTCCCTTAGTAATCCATGTTGCACAAATGTAGCAATTAATTCTTCTAACCCTTTTCTAGCTTCTAATTTCAAGGGATATTGTTTCTGTCTTACCAGTCTGCCATTAGGTTTCAACTGCATTCTTACTGGTTCTGCTGCTTTTGATTTCCCTGGAATTCCAGCAGCCCACACCAATGGAGTGACAGCATTTTCCACCTCCTCTGGGATTCCCTCTGTTGCGTTTGGTTGCTGTAAGAACATAAAAACCTGGGCCTACATGGCTTTACTTTCTGGAATACATACTTGTATTTGTCCATTTTCAAATATTATTTGTGCATTTAATCTACTTAAAATATCTCTCCTTAACAAAGGCATTGGGCATTCAGGCATATATAGAAATTGATGTGCTAACCACTGTTTACCTATCTTGAATTTTAAAGGTTGGAAAACCAGCAGATTTTCACTCTCCCCAGTGACACCAATGGCATTTACAGTATCTTGGCTAAAAGCTCCTTTACATGAATCTAGAACAGAGTAAGTTGCCCCTGTATCCACCAGAAAATCTACCTGTTCATTCCCCTGCATCAGGGTAACCAGGGATTCAGCTGGGGATTACTCCCCTTGTTCCCTTTATGCTTCATCTAATGTTAAGAGCTTTGCAGCCTGATCAGGGGTGTGCCCATTTCTTCATGGGCAGTCACGTGTCCAATGACCTTCTTTTTTACATCTTGCACACTGATTTCTACCTAGAGGCTGACTATGAGAGCCACCCCTCTCTGGGTTCCCTTAATCCCTTATTCTGTATCCTCCCCCCCTGGACCTTCGGGCTCATTAAAGCTGCTATGAATTTCCTATCCCTGCTTTCCTTGACATTCTCTCAGTTATTATATACTTCCCAGGCAGTTTCCAATAATCTGTTTATGTTCCTAGAATCTTCCCCCTCCAGTGTCTGAAGTTTCTTTCTAATATATGGAGCCAACTGTGATGCCTTGAGAGGCCTCCTAGAAACAGAGACTAGACAGGAGTAAGGGAATAAAAGTAGGTATTTATTTGAAAGGCCTTCAAAGGTACCCCCTGGGGAGCCAGAGGCTATTGCCAAGATGGACCCCAAGATGGACAACAGGTCATGAGTTCTTCACTCTTTTATAGGTTTGGTTCATTTGCATATCAGGGTTAATTCTCCAATTAAAGCTTCAGTTTAATGATGTAATTCCCCTCCACTTGCCCCCCTCTCAAAGGCTTTTGGTTTATACCTTTTGGGCCTAGGATGGTCTGGGTGTCCTTGAAGAGCAGGCCCGGAGAGGCTTTGTTATGTCTACCTAGCACGAGAGAGCAGAAATTAACAGGCTACAAGAAACTTCAGAGCTACACACTAAGCAGTACAGAATTTAAAAAATATAAAAGTTAAAACCTAAGAAATCATTTTCCCCCCCTTTAGAGGCCTGACAAGGCCTCTGTCTTGTCCAGGCTCTATTCTAAATATTCTAAATATCTTCTAATAATATGTGTCTAACAGCTGTATATATTTATAAACAAGAATTATAATTACAATCATTATAAACAATCTTTAATCCAGGGTCAGTTTGGTAACCATGAAATCAGGGTGTGGAAGATACATTGGATAACATTCAAAGCTGATTGTAAGATCTAAGTTAGTTCTCAAATTGTAAACAAATTTTGTTGATCTTTTCACTTCAGTTTACATGTCAATTTTTAGTTTTGTATCCAAATGAATGTCTTTGGGTACACTTTGGACTAGAATCATATGCAAAATTTGGTTCCAAACCTGAGTTAGGGTTACCAACTGTGTAGATAATAAGCAGAGGAAAAAATCATTTAAACTACATCATCTTCATTTGTATCAGTCTCTGTTTTCTCAGTTGTTTCAGGAGCAGAAGCCTTCTTAACTGTGGAGTAGTGAATCCAGGGTCCTTTGACAGCAACTTTGACTGCGGTGAGGATGGTCAGCAAAATCTGGAATGGTCCTCTCCACTTGGCCTGTAGAGGGTCACTGTCCCACCATTTAACATAGACCCAGTCTCCAGGCTGGAAGGGATGTGCAGGGGTGTCCAGTCCTATGGGTCTGGATAACACAATGTAATTCTGGAGCTTCTGCAAAGTGGAACCTAAAGCCATTAGATATTTCTATAAATTAAGTTTTCCCTTCATGTGAATTTCTCCTGGAACATTTGGAATTTGATATGGTCTGCCATACAATATTTCATAGGGACTGATGTTATCCCTTCGCCTCGGTTGTATGCAGATCCTCAGTAAAGCTATAGGCAAGGCCCAAACCCACATCATGGATGCCTCTTGACAAATTTTGCTAATTTGTGCCTTAAGGGTCCCATTCATGAGTTCCACCTTACCGCTTGCTTGGGGTCTGTAAGGTGTGTGCAGATCCCAAGCAATTCCCAAAATCCGGCTAACTTCTTGAATCACATTTGCAACAAAATGTGGTCCCCTATCCAAGGACATACCCAAAGGAACCCCAAACCTTGGTATTATATGATTAAGCAAAATTTTCACCACCTCCTTGGCTGTGTTTGCGTGACAGGGATAAGCTTCAGGCCATTCACTGAAGGTGTCAACCAATACCAGTATGTACCTGTATCCCTCTTTGTGTGGTAACTCAGCAAAGTCTATTTGCCAGTAATCTCCAGGAAGATCCCCTGCCTTTGTTACTCCTAACACAACTCTTTTCCTCGTATCAGGATTGTTTTTGCAGATGATTTCACACTTGCTCACTACTGACTGTACAATATCTGCCATTCCCTTTCCTATGACTACCTTTTTCAGATGTTTCAGGTGATTTTCAACCCCGAAATGTGTGCTTTCATGTTCTCTTCAAGCTAACTCTTGAAGAATTAGAGGTGGGACTACAACCTGATTGGCTGGTGTAACAGCCCATCCATTTTCTGTGATCTCAGCCTTAAGAAAATTGATTAACTTGTGGTCTGCCTGATCATATTTTGGGGTGAACCCTGACAAATCAATCTCTTTTTGTGGAATTACTGCAAAAATACCTTTTTCTGCAGCTTCTTTTGCTGTTTCATCAGCAAAGCGATTTCCCAATTCTGGAGTGGTTTTCCCTTTCTGGTGACCCCTACAATGCATGATAACTGCTTCTGTGGGTTTTCTGATGCTCTCTAAGAGGGCAAGGATTTGTTCAGCATGTTTGATCTGGTTACCTTGAGCGTTCAACAGTCCTCTCTCCTTCCAGTTGGCTCCATGGGCGTGGACAACACTAAATGCATAGAGTCAGTCCATATATTTACCTTCTTTCCTTTGCTCAGGTCCAGGGCCCTCATTAATGCAATCAGTTCAGCTTTCTGCGATGACACATCTGCTGGCAGGGCCTTCGCCTAGAACACCTTGTCCTGGGTTGTTACTGCATAACCTGTCATTCATTTACCATTTCTCATGAAGCTGCTCCCATCTGTAAACAGCTCCCAGTCTGGATTTTCTAGGGGCATGTCCTTCAGGTCTGGTCTGCTGGAATAGACCTCCTCGATTGTCTGCAAACAGTCATGCTCAGGCACATCGTCGGTTAAGGTAGAGGACAGAAACATGGTAGGGTTAACAACAGAAGTTGTTTTCAGGGTAACATCATCCTGTTCCAACAGCAGTGACTGATATCTAAGCATTCAGTTGCTGGGCAGCCAATGTCCTCCTTTCTGTTCCAGTACAGCTGCTACTGCATGTGGCACATACACTACAATGTGTTGTCCAAGGGTGAGTTTCCGGGCCTCTTGAATCAGGATGACAGTAGCCGCCATGGCCTTCAAACACCCAGGCCCCCCTTGGCAAACATTGTCCAGCTGTGTGGAAAAATAGGCCACAGCCCTCCGTTGGCTTCCGAGGCGCTGTGCTAATACGCCCAGTGCCACATTAAGTCTCTCGTGTAAAAAGTTCAACAGGCTTAGTCAAGTCTGGTAAGCCCAGTGTTGGAGCTGACATTAGAGAGTGTTTCAGCTGTTTAAATGCAGCCCTTGTGCTTTCAGTCCAAATTATAATGCCATTTTCAGCTGCTTTTATTGCTCCATACAAGGGTTTCACCAACAACCCATAATTTGCTATCCACAAACGACACCAACCTACCATTCCCAGAAAGGCCTGCATCTCTCTCATGGTGTGTGGCTCTGGAAGTCGGCAGATGGCTTCTTTCCGTTCTTTGTGGAGCTGTCGGTGTCCACGGAAGATCTCATGTTCCAAGGAAACTACTGATTCCTTGGCGATCTGTGCTTTGTCTTTGGAAACTCTGTATCCACTCTGTCCCAAAAAGTTTAACAAGCTTACAGTGAATTGGATGCAGTCATCTCTGGTCTTAGCTGCAATCAAGATGTCATCAACATACTGAAGGATAACCCCTCCTGGCTCTTGTCTCCTTGTCTTGGGGTGACCTTATGATGTGTATCCCATATCGCTGCCTATGCCCAGAAATTAATTATTGGCCTTTCTATGCCTCTGAACTGAGCCTGAGAGGGGGAAGAAAAAACTGAGCAAAACTTTCTCAAAGCAGTTTGAAACTTGTTCAAGGTCACATAAAGATAGCAGGTTTTTTTCCCAGCTGGGGCAGGGGGGAGCGAGGAAGCACCCGGCTGGCAGCTTTTCCAGTCAGCTTTTGGCCAGTTTTTTTGCAGTTCCTTGTTCTCTGGAGAGAGGCTGAGAGCTGAACTTTTCCTTCTCTGGAATTTCGGATTTTCTCCCTTTTCTACTGGACTGCCTGATTGCTGTAACATCAGAGCACATCGGGAGGACTTTTCACCGGGCACAGAGGGCCTGGCCCCGGCCCAAGCCCCAGCTCCGAGGAGACCAAAGGGAGGACTCGAACACTTTCTCAGGTTTTTCCTCTACAGCGAAAGATTTTACCATTTAACATTATTTTCCTTTCCCGTGTGCTTGTTAAATAAATAGTTTTATCTTCTTCACTTTCCTTCGAGGAAAATTTATTTTTTTCCCGAACCTGGTGGGGGGAGGGGTGGTTGTGCCTTCTCTCAGAGTATATATATATTTCTAAATTTGGCCAAACCGGAACAAATTTAGTGGCGCCCAACTGTGTGGCTCGAAGGACAGTGAAAAAACTTGTGCTAATTACATTTTGGGTTGAATTTACTTATTCTGTGTTGGAGTAAAGTAGTCACCATGCTGGCTGAGTTCATAATGTCACTCTGGCTCGATGTACTCATGTCTTTCTGGTCCTTAGGCTTCATTGAGGTACTAGTGCTTTTTTGGTCCCTAGGGTTGTTTGCCTATCCACAACTTGCTCCAATCTTGTCCTTGATATGTAAATTTTACAGAGAAGGGAGACGAATCAGGATTTCTATTTTGCTGTGCTCAGTGATAATGATTTATAAGAAGTTGATAGAGGTACAGGCAACTGTTCGACGTGTGTATGATAAGTGGTTTCTCCGTCCTAACCCCAGTCCTAGCTTCAGTAGCCTGTTTTGGGAATTTATTAGTAATTGCACCCAGATTGTTAGAGGAGGAGGAGATGGGGTTTCCCTTGCCTTTAAATTTGATAGGTTATCTTTTGAGAATGTTCAGTATCCCCTGGATGTTAAAGAGACCACCCTCCTGGTATTTAATCTGGTAAGCTTCCTCTATGTGCTCTGTATGTCTCGCAGCTTGTCTAGAATAAGAGCTCAGATTTCCAGGGTGACTGCTGAGACACCTGACCCAGAGGTGGAAAATCCTGAGTGGTGTGGGGAATGGGAGGACATCGGCCAAACCCTAAAGAAATTCTCTGACCCGATAGTTTGGGATTTCCCATCTGAACAAATTCAGAAACCAGCTGAGGTGGGAAAATATCTGAAAGAGAGATACAATGACAATTCTAATGAGAACAAGCTCCTTGCAATATGTTGGGCTTTGGCATATGCCTATCGCACACTGCAGCAGCAAGTAAAGGTAGAGAGGCAAGAAGATCAATCAGCAAAGCCTGCAGACACCCCAGTCACTCAGGCTGCAGATAAACCAGACAGCCAGCCCAAAACAGATGGAGAGTCTAAGCCACTGACAGTGGCTCCTGTCACGAGGAAAAAGCACACAACCAAAACTGATCGCCCAGTGAAAGATGATGATGATGCAGGGGAAGGAACCTCAAAAGATACAGGGGAAGGAACCTCAAAACCACCAGCGGACTCAGGCACAGAAACCATTACTGAGTCCATGTCCATAAAGGACCTTCACAGCCTAAGAAAGGATTACACCCGACGGTCCGATGAATCCATAATAAGTTGGATGGTCCGTATTTGGGATGCGGCAGGTGATGATGTGATGCTGGACGGTGCTGAAGCGAGGCATTTGGGATCCCTGTCACAAGATCCAGTGATCGACCAAGAGATGAAAAGGGAGGCTAACTCTACCAGTCTCTGGAGGCGAGTTTTGACAGGCGTGATGGAAAGATATATGTGTGGAGATGATCTCTACATGCAGCAAACCCCGTGGAAGACCATAGAACAAGGGATCCAACGCCTGAGAGAACTAGGGGTGGTAGAGGTTGTCTTCACACATGACCCAGGATTGAGGAGTCCAGACCGGGCCAGAGTTATTCCATACATGTGGCGAAAACTCATACAGCTTGGGCCACCAGAATACGCTTCTGCTTTAGCAATAATGAAACCAGACTACGGTGCAAATGAGACTGTGAAAGATATGGCAGTGAAGTTCCGAGCATATGCAGACTCTGTGCATGGCCCAACACATGCAAGAATTGCAGCTGTGGAAACACGTATGCAGAAATTGGAAGATAAGATGGAAAGGAATCACCAGGAGATTAAAGAGTGCCTTCTCCGCGGACGTTCCCCAGAGAGAAGGTACATCCCACGAAGTGAGCTGTGGAATTTCCTGTGTGACAGTGGGGAAAACATGAGGAAGTGGGGTGGACAACCCACTTCTGCTCTGGCAGCACGAGTGAGTGAATTGAAGGAGCGCAAGTCTCAGAAAGGAGGATCTACCAAAAAGGAAGTAGCTCCAGTTGCCTGTAGCCAAATTGCCGGAAATGATGGAAAAGACGACGGCATGTCCAATTCCCATGAAGGAACTTCTAAGATACAGGCCCAGGGAAAGAAGGATAACCAGGCATAGAGGGGCCCTGCCTCTAGCCAGGTAGAGGTCAGGGAAAACCGTGTTTTTTGGACTGTGTGGATTCGTTGGCCTGGTACATCAGAACCACAAAAATATGATGCCTTGGTTGACACTGGTGCGCAGTGTACAATAATTCCATCGCAGCATGTGGGGGTAGAATCTGTTTCTATTTCTGGTGTAACAGGTGGATCACAAAATTTGACCTTGGTGGAAGCTGAGGTGAGCCTGACTGGAAATGAGTGGAAGAGACATCTCATTGTGACTGGCCCAGAGGCCCCGTGCATTTTGGGCATAGACTTCCTCCGGAACGGGTATTTTAGAGACCCAAAGGGACTCAGGTGGGCTTTTGGAATAGCTGCTGTGGAGACAGAGGGCATTAAGCAATTGAACACTTTGCCTGGGCTATCAGAGAACCCGTCTGCAGTCGGCCTTCTGAAGGTGGAAGAACAAAGAGTACCAATTGCTACCTCGACAGTGCATCGCCGACAGTACCGGACAACTCGAGATGCTGTGATTCCCATCCACAAGATGATCCGTGAGCTGGAGACCCAAGGGGTGGTCAGCAAGACCCACTCACCCTTCAACAGCCCCATCTGGCCTGTGCGCAAATCGGAAGGAGAATGGAGATTGACTGTGGACTATCGTGCCCTGAATGAAGTGACTCCACCGCTGAGCGCTGCTGTGCCGGACATGTTGGAGCTCCAGTATGAGCTGGAGTCCAAAGCAGCGAAGTGGTATGCCACTATTGACATTGCCAATGCATTTTTCTCCATTCCTCTGGCAGCAGAGTGCAGGCCTCAGTTTGCCTTCACCTGGAGGGGCGTGCAGTACACCTGGAACCGACTGCCTCAGGGGTGGAAGCACAGTCCCACCATCTGCCATGGACTGATCCAGACTGCACTAGAAAAGGGTGAGGCTCCAGAACATTTGCAGTACATTGATGACATCATTGTGTGGGGGAACACTGCAACAGATGTGTTTGAGAAAGGAGAGGAAGTTATCCGGATTCTCCTGGAAGCTGGTTTCGCCATTAAGAAGAGCAAAGTCAAGGGACCTGCCCGAGAGATCCAGTTCCTAGGAGTGAAATGGCAAGATGGACGGCGTCAGATTCCCACTGAGGTCATCAATAAGATCACAGTAATGTCTCCACCAACCAACAAGAAGGAAACACAAGCTTTCCTAGGCGCTATAGGTTTCTGGAGGATGCACATTCCCGAGTACAGCCAGATTGTGAGTCCTCTTTACCTGGTTACCCGCAAGAAGAACGATTTCCACTGGGGCCCTGAACAGCAACAAGCTTTTGCCCAAATCAAGCAGGAAATCGCTCATGCGGTAGCCCTTGGCCCAGTTAGGACAGGACCCGAAGTGAAGAACGTGCTCTATTCTGCAGCCGGAAGCCATGGCCTGTCCTGGAGCCTCTGGCAGAAGGTGCCTGGTGAGACTCGAGGTCGACCACTGGGATTCTGGAGCCGAAGCTACAGAGGGTCTGAGGCCAACTACACCCCAACAGAAAAGGAGATCTTGGCAGCCTATGAAGGAATCCAAGCTGTCTCAGAGGTAATTGGCACTGAGGCACAACTCCTCCTGGCACCCCGACTACCGGTGCTGGGGTGGATGTTCAAAGCAGAGGTTCCCTCTACCCACCATGCCACCAATGCCACATGGAGCAAATGGATTGCTCTCATCACACAGCGCGCCCGAATCGGAAAACTGAATCGCCCTGGGATTTTGGAAATAATTACCAACTGGCCTGAAGGTGAAAACTTTGGTCTTGCTGATGAAGAACAAGTGACACGCGCTGAAGAAGCTCCACCGTACAACCAACTGCCATCAGAAGACACACGCTACGCTCTTTTCACCGATGGTTCTTGTCGCATCGTAGGGATGAAACGAAAGTGGAAAGCAGCCGTATGGAGCCCCACACGACGGGTTGCAGAAGCTACTGAAGGAGAAGGTGGATCAAGCCAACTCGCTGAACTCAAAGCTGTTCAACTAGCCCTGGACATTGCTGAAAGGGAGAAGTGGCCAAAGCTCTACCTCTACACTGATTCATGGATGGTAGCCAATGCTCTGTGGGGATGGCTGGAAAAGTGGGAAAAAGCTAATTGGCAGCGTAGGGGAAAACCAATCTGGGCTGCTGCAGAGTGGAAAAACATCGCTGCCCGAGTAAGAAAGCTGGTTGTGAGAGTCCGCCATGTAGATGCTCACGTCCCCAAGAGTAGGGCTAATGAGGAACACCAAAACAACAAGCAGGTAGATCAGGCTGCAAAGATAGAAGTGTCACAGGTAGATTTGGACTGGAAACACAAGGGAGAGTTGTTCCTAGCTCGATGGGCCCATGATGCCTCAGGCCATCAAGGCAGAGATGCCACCTATAAGTGGGCACGAGACCGAGGGGTGGATCTAACCATGGACAGTATCTCCCAGGTTATCCATGACTGTGAGACATGCGCTGCGATCAAGCAGGCCAAGCGGGTGAAGCCCCTGTGGTACGGTGGGCGATGGTCCAAATACAAGTATGGGGAGGCCTGGCAGATTGATTACATCACACTGCCTCAAACCCGCCAAGGCAAGCGCTATGTGCTCACAATGGTAGAAGCCACCACTGGATGGCTGGAGACCTACCCTGTGCCTCACGCTACTGCCCGGAACACCATCCTGGGCCTTGAAAAGCAAGTCCTTTGGAGGCATGGCACCCCTGAGAGAATTGAGTCTGACAATGGGACTCATTTTAAGAATAGCCTTATTAATACCTGGGCTAGAGAACATGGCATTGAGTGGGTGTACCACATCCCTTACCATGCACCAGCTGCAGGCAAAGTGGAACGGTGCAATGGATTGTTGAAAACCACTTTGAAGGCACTGGGTGGGGGAACTTTCAAAAATTGGGAACAGAATCTAGCAAAGGCCACCTGGTTAGTTAACACCCGAGGTTCCACCAATAGAGCTGGTCCAGCCCAGTCTGAATCCCTGCATACAGTAGATGGAGATAAGGTCCCAGTAGTGCATGTCAGAGGTCTGTTAGGAAAGACTGTTTGGATTAATTCTGCCTCGAGTACAGACAAACCCATCCGTGGGGTTGTCTTTGCTCAGGGACCTGGTTGCACATGGTGGGTAATGCAGAAAGATGGAACAACACGTTGTGTACCACAGGGAGATCTGATTGTTGTGTGAAAACCACCTGTAGTGTGAAATGCCAGCATACCCCTGCTTGCTGATTGTCACTGTCACTGTTTATACATAGCTGCATATATATATTTACATATGTATTAATGTGTGTGGAGAATTAGAATATCTTAGTTTGGACATTGAGCCAACAATATGGGATAAGGGGTGGAATGTCTTGGGGTGACCTTATGATGTGTATCCCATATCGCTGCCTATGCCCAGAAATTAATTATTGGCCTTTCTATGCCTCTGAACTGAGCCTGAGAGGGGGAAGAAAAAACTGAGCAAAACTTTCTCAAAGCAGTTTGAAACTTGTTCAAGGTCACATAAAGATAGCAGGTTTTTTTTTTCAGCTGGGGCAGGGGGGAGCGAGGAAGCACCCGGCTGGCAGCTTTTCCAGTCAGCTTTTGGCCAGTTTTTTTGCAGTTCCTTGTTCTCTGGAGAGAGGCTGAGAGCTGAACTTTTCCTTCTCTGGAATTTCGGATTTTCTCCCTTTTCTACTGGACTGCCTGATTGCTGTAACATCAGAGTACATCGGGAGGACTTTTCACCGGGCACAGAGGGCCTGGCCCCGGCCCAAGCCCCAGCTCCGAGGAGACCAAAGGGAGGACTCGAACACTTTCTCAGGTTTTTCCTCTACAGCAAAAGATTTTACCATTTAACATTATTTTCCTTTCCCGTGTGCTTGTTAAATAAATAGTTTTATCTTCTTCACTTTCCTTCGAGGAAAATTTATTTTTTTCCCGAACCTGGTGGGGGGAGGGGTGGTTGTGCCTTCTCTCAGAGTATATATATATTTCTAAATTTGGCCAAACCGGAACACTCCTCCAATCTTCTAATTCCTTTGCTAGCTGTTTTCCAAATATTGTTGGGCTATTCTTGAAATCCTGGGGTAGGACTGTCCAAGTAAGCTGACTTTTCCTCCCCGTTTCGGGATTCTCCCACTCAAAAGCAAAAAGCTCCTGGCTGTTTTTATGCACAGGAATGCAGGAAAAGGCCTCTTTCAGGTCCACAACAGTAAACCACCCTAATTCATCTGTCAGTGTGGTCAAAAGGATGTAGGGGTTTGCTACTATTGGGTGTATGTCTTCTGTAATTCTGCTAATTACCTTTAAATTTTGCACTAATCGGTAACTCTTACCATCAGTTTTCTTTACCGAAAGAACTCGGCTCACTCTGATGACGTCATCCTCTGAGCCGGCCTCCAGGCGCGCGGCGTTGCTATGGAAATTCAAGGGCCTGAGAGTGGGAGGAACACTACTCCCTCTACGGGAGGTTCCCTCCCCGCCCTCTTGGTGGAAAGCCCTGCCTCCCGGCTTCACCTCTAAGGGAGGTGACGTGGGCTGTACGCACTGGCTGTCCCCTCCCCTCGGTCCCTCCCACCCAGGAATGACTGGAAGAAAGGTGGAGAGAGACAGGGGCGGCATGCAATCGAGAGCTGAGTAGGACGCATGCGCTAAGCAGGGCTGTCACGGCCAGCTTCCTGGTGGCCAGGGCCACCCTCCCTCCTCTCCCCCCATTTCGGCGGCCGCAGCGAAACCACGGCTGCGATCGCGGGCGGGGGAGGGGGAGGGATCGGGGCCGCGGGCAGCGGCGGAGGGGCCGGGGCTGCGGCCGGGGCCGCCAGCGGCGGCAGAGGGGGAGGAGGAGGGGCTGCCTCCACTTCCTCCTTTTTCACTGGCAGAGCCATCTAAAGCTGCTTTTTCCTTTTTCTCTTTTTTCTTTAAAAGCAGTATGTGCTCCTTCTTTGATTCTTGTAACTGGGCTATAACTACAAAGAGTCTTGCATACTCGATTTCTAAGAAGCAGTGGTGTTTTTGGAGGCTTGATATTAAACTTGATATTAATTCTTCATCTAGGCTACCAAATTGGGGCCACCTTTGCTGGTTATCTAACCTATAAACTGGCCAGATCAGTGTGAAAAGCCGAATTAATTCTGCTTTTGTAAGGGCTTTATCTTTGCCAGTCAATTTTCCCCAGTTTTCTAATACTAAACTTAAAGGCGAGTTTAGTGGTATTTCATTCCCCATACAAGAAATATTACAGCCCATGGTTTTATGCTTATAAACAGAAAATTCACAAAAATAAAGCAAAGCGATCTAAAAACACTCTATAAAGCAAAGAGAGAAAACTGGAGAAGGTAGAATTCGAACCCACAACCCCAGGGATTCAAACTGTGGCTGGTCATAGGTTTCAAGCCTCTAAGCTGCTGCACCACCTGGCTGAATGCCAAAAAGTGCTAGCTAGACAGAATCTAGCAACAAACCAACAAAGGGAAAATTAAATTCCCTGGAACTCTCACACGAGTTCCCTGACAAGCTCTCACGAGCTGACAAGCTAACTAAAAGGGGAAACACCAAATGAAACCCCCTCCGGACTTTCCAAGTCCCTAAACAAACTGTAAGAGATCTCTTAACACCCAACACAGGTGCTAACAGAATACCACCTTTATTCAGTTACTCACGTACCTCTGTGCTGGATCTGGAGAGTTTTCTGGGCTCTTGGGGCTCCTCTGCCTCCTGGACTGTAGCAACTACCCCCCCCCCCCCCGGTGCCGGCAAGCGGGGGCGAGCTGAGCTGGATCTTTCTGAGTCCCAGAGGATTTTCAGAAGCCTCGTTGTCCCTTCTGGTGGTGCCAAAGAACTGATGCCTTAAGAGGCCTCCTAGAAACAGAGACTGGACAGGAGTAAGGGAATAAAGGTAGGTATTTATTTGAAAGGCCTTCAAAGGTACCCCCTGGGGAGCCAGAGGCTATTGCTAAGATGGACCCCAAGATGGACGACAGGTCATGAGTTCTTCACTCTTTTATAGGTTTGGTTCATTTGCATATCAGGGTTAATTCTCCAATTAAAGCTTCAGTTTAATGATGTAATTTCCCCTCAGCTTACCCCCCCTTAGAGGCTCTTTGGTTTACACTTTTTGGGCCTAGGACAGTCTGGGCATCCTTGGAGAGGATGTTTTGTTTTGTCTACCTAGCACGAGAGAGCAGAAATTAACAGGCTACAAGAAACTTCAGAGTTACACACTAAGCAGTACAGAATTTAAAAAATATAAAAGTTAAAACCTAAGGCATCAATTGTCCCATGAATAATGCTGCTAACTGTAATGCATCTCCTTCCTTTTCAGGGTCCAAGTTAGTGTACTTTCTGGCCACATCCATGAGTCACTGGTGAAAATCAGAAGGGGATTAATCTTTTCCTTGGACCACTTGATATAACTTTGACATATTTATAGCTTTTGGAATAGCATGTTTCATCCCAAATATAACTAATCTTTGATATCAAATAAATAATTCTCTTTGACCCAGGTTTTTAGGATCCCACCAGGGATCTGCAAGAGAGAAATGCCAATCCACCATTCTCTGCTGAACGTTCTGAGCACGCACTCTCTCAACCTCTTCCCTCGCTTTTGCTATTACTATAATTCTTTCACCCAGAGTTAGCAGTGTATCTGAAACTACCTCTATGTCGTTCCCATATGGATCCTGAGTCCTGACGATGGTTTCAAAGATTTTAGCCACTTTCTCAGGATCTTCCCTATATGTTCCTGTAGAGGGATTCCTTATGGAACAAGGGCATATGATACCCCTGGAAAGATTGGACAACCCAGGGTTGCTGAGAAAAAGCCCCTGAACTGGCCCCTGGCTGCAGACAGGCCTGGAAAGCACCTGGCTGCAGGCAGGCCTGAGAGTCCTTGGCAAGGTATACACTGGCCAGCTCCCCCGCTGATTAGAGGCCGTCTAGAGCCACTGGGCGTGAATCTTTGCAAAAGTAGATATAAGTTGGCATAGTTGAACAATAAAGGGAGAACAATGCTTAATCATATAGGTGTACGTGTTGTTTATCCGGCCAGCTCTCCGGACTCGGTCCCTAACATGTTCCTGCCAATTCTTTCCAAGATCTTAAATCTGTCACCAAGAAAAGTACCTTAACTGTAATCAGTCATTCTGCCCCCATTGCCTTCTGGAAAGGGGCTTGGATCACTCCCTTTTCCTCATTCCTTCTCTTTCCTCCTTTGTGTGTTCTCCCTGCCACCAGACTAAACCCTTCATTGTTTTCCAAACCCGAAATCCTTTCTTCCACTCCTCTGTCAGCTTTACCACTTGTTCTTCCTTCACCTGCAGCTGGAGGAAACTCCTCAGCTGCAGCCTCAGCTCCTCTCTCCCTCCTTCCAGTGCCTACCAACAGTTCAATGTCTTCCTCTGCACAACCATGCTTCATACATCACTTCCCAGTATTACACGACAAACAACCATGTTCAGGAGATTTCCACCTATTGTACTTCTCCAAAACTAACACCATAGAATCCTTCAGTTCCCTTGCTATCAAACCACACATCTTTCTCAAATCTTGACTGTTTCTCAATTCAAAGAACAGATCTACATAAGGCACTTCATTCCACCTCTCTTTTCTCTGGCAAAATTACATTAACTGTAAAACCTTATAATAACCCACACTACCATTAACAGGCCACTTCTCTTGATCATCTAATGGATACTCTGGCCACCAACGATTACAGTATTCTATTAACTGTTTCCAAGTTAAAGGGTTGCCTTTAAACTTCATCCAGTGTTGTAAAATACAACCTTAAGGTGAACATCTTGGTATTCCCCCTTCCCAGGTTTGTGAACACAAGCCTAATCCCATTATGATACCAAATCTCTAATTTGCTGACAACCACTTTAGTGTCAGATCCACAATTAATGCAAATCCAGACCTTGCAATTACTAAAAGATAACTGAAGATTAAACACACTCTCAATAATTAACACTAAAACAGTAAGTCTCGCTGTGCCAACACTAGAGAGCACTCTAAACACACAAGCCTAGCTTAGGAGATGCTTTGACAATTTATGTTCTAACATTCACAATAAACAAACATTTAATACACATCAAATACGTAAAAACACAATAAACAAACACTTGCATTTAACACTCTTACAGCAAATGAATTTTTCTTTTTTTTTTTTAATATATATATACATTACAGGCATCCCCAAGTCAGGCAGGCTCAAAAATACTATAACACATTCACGAAATAATTTACATTTCAGGCATTAACGATTATCATAGGGTCTAATAGGTGCAGACCATCTGGCAAAACCCTCTACAAGGCAGCTCGTGTGCATGCAGCACTGTGTCCAGCTAATGTGTAGGCATGTAAGACTTGAACCCACATGTGCACCTCCTGATTCTCACTTATATAGTTTTCCAACTA
Source organism: Corvus moneduloides (assembly GCF_009650955.1). NCBI lineage: Eukaryota > Metazoa > Chordata > Aves > Passeriformes > Corvidae > Corvus > Corvus moneduloides. Next base: position 4,752,421 of record NC_045510.1, read on the forward strand.
AGCAGTAGGACTCAAACCCACACCCTTTGACACTCGCATAGTTTTATGCTGATATTTAATAGAAAATAGCCAATTATATCATCACTAGTGATTCCTTTTTATAACCCAAATATCATACTCCTTTTTTACAGTTGTATCACCACTTTTATAACCCAATTATATTATAGAGCTCAATTTCTGCAGTGATTTTCAGCCACAGCTTATGGTTAGGTGTAGGGTATGCCCAGCCACTGTCCTGGAGGGATGTCTGCTGAGATAAGGAGATGGAGCAATCTCCCAGCAGAACTCCCCTGGAAAGGCAACCACTTTTCAGTTACGGCGAGAAGAAGACAAACCCAGAATCCTCTGGGAGACCCTATGCAGATCCTTTGTAACCCATTGGCCTTTACCCTCTGACACCCACCCCCTGTATCCATAAGAGCTAGCCCCCTGCCCCTGCGAGGGCAGAGAGATGCCCGTCCCTGGCTTCCCTTCGCCGGGTACGGACCAATAAAGCTACCTCGTGCGGAACAGCTACACGGGCCTCTCGTCTCTCTCCCTGGTCTGGCCTAGAGGCTGCCCTGCAGAGCTGAGCTGAAATCATGAGCTGATAATCACTAAAGAGCTGACAGCTCCTGCGTGGGCCCTCTAGCTAGCAGCTGAGGGAAGACACCAGGCCTCGGGAAGACGATCTCTTTTGGGACCATCTCTCCGAACTGGTCACAGCTTCCTCGGTCAGAGCTACTGACCCCTCACCAGCTGCCATAGTTAGGTATACCTTTTATGCCCTCAGTAATGCTGTAATAAAATCCATGGGGCCTTGCCCTGAACTCACTAGATCAGGGGATCAGAGGATCTCCCTGAAAAACATTTGGTGCATGCTGAAGCCCCTCTCGATCCCATGAATCCGTGACACGTCAGAAGCAGTTGTCCCATCTGCATCACCAAAAACATTGGGATAAATTAAACTCTCTAACACTTTTTTTTTAGTATTAGGGAGTAGGTATTACTTTATTCTGGCCAAGGTGCATAGGGATGGTTCCACCTACATGCACATGACTTCCAAAACTTTTCACCTATCTATACATTTTTAGCAAAGAAATCATTGTTCAGTGGTTCTAAATTACATAATTATCTTCATTAATTAGTATTCTATCTTCTACTGGTTATTGATTTCTCGCTTCTCATGCTAATTAGTCCACATTTTTCACTCTTTTTATTATCTTTTTCCCAGACAGGGAGTCTCTAGCACATATTGAATTGTCTTTGTTAGTCTCTTCTTTATCTTCTGGTTACTTCAACATATCCTTGGAGGGCTATATATTCTGGATTCCAGGTGTTCAGACTTTAGCTCCCCCAAGCTTTGTTCATTGAAGCTTATCAGGGTTAGTTTAGCAAAACTTAAAGTTTCAGTGATCTAATAACGGCTCTCTAACAATAGCACTCTGTGAAAAAAGCTTAGCTATGTGCTGGCTAAAGTGGAAAATTACACTGCTTAAGACTAATACACTGATTATGATTAAAACAATTAATTCAAAAGTTAATTAAACAGTTAATTAGAAAAATTAATTAGGACGGTTATATAATTTCCAACAACCCCACCTGGAAGCATAGAGGCATTTAAGTTGGGCTCCCAATGAAACTAGCTGACTTTCTGTCAGGAGTGGCTGGAAGAATTAGAAAACTGCACAAGGAAGATAATCCCTACTTTCAAGTCTGTACTAGTTTGAAAACAAACCAATGGGAGGCACCAAGTCAGAATAACAATTTAATGGGGGAAATTAAAAAAAAGAAAAGAAAACAAATAAAAGAAAACACTGGTTCAAACTGACAGAGTCAAGATACAGCCTGAGTCCCTGTTAGGCAGGGTGGTGGTAGCAGTCTGGTAGAATGGTGGCTGCAGTCCTCTGAAGCAGTGATCCTGTAGAAAAAGGGTCTGCTCTTCCTCAGAAGGTCCAATGGTGGCTATGTAGCTCCTGTCCTCTGGAAATCCAGTGGAAAGGGTAGTCTCTGGTGTTCAGAGTCCCAGATTATATCCACGATGGGTTGGTTCCTCCCTCTGGGTGGAGCATCTCACAATGGGGTAATGAGTCATGAGGCCAAGTGTTGATTAGACTCATTAACAGAAGATAGTCCAGAGGGAGTTATCTCTGAGTCAGGTGGCAGGACAATGATGGGCAATTAACAGAAAGATAGTCTGGGGGGAGGAGGCAAGGAAACACTGCCCCACCTGGTTTCAACAGCTCATGAGGATGGTAATAGTTTAATGAAACAGAATTACTTCTCAGTGAATGCAGATTTAGTTAATCTAAGTCTAAATTAAATTTTTCTTCATTTCCTTTACCTTTAGCCTCTGAAACAACTGTTCTTTCAGCCCTAAAATTCTGCATTGTACAGAGATCAAGAAGGAATGACTCCAAGGATTGAACCTTAGCAGCATGCCCAACTGCTCCCAGAAGGCTGGGGTGTGATTGCTATATTTCAGTAATAACAACATATTGTATTACTGTCATTAGATCAGCTTTGTGGGGAGAATTTAACAGTGTGCTATGAGCACATCTGAATAAAGATAATTTTGCACAAAATTCATTATCAGTTTAGACATCCTTAGGGTCTGATCATCTTCAATTCTTTGCTTGCAGAATTAGGCACATGAAAATAATCAGCAACATAAAACTTTCTCAACTTTTAAGATTTTTTTTGCATATACTTGCAGTTTTTTAAACATGTATTTAAATTAAGTCCTTGGCATCCAGCTACCTGTGCAAACCAACACATGGAAGGTACCATGAAACATTTAGACCTGTCCATAAAAAAATATTCAAAATTAGTTGATTTGAATTCTTTTTCAACTATTTTCAAGTATTGATTTTTTGATCCTTCCTCAACAGTATTTAAATAAAACCAGACAGCTTTAATGCTGAAGATCTTAGGACTAGATTTGCAGAAGTACTTTGGGTCCTAAAGATGCCTACTTGGCAATTTTCTAAGTCTTTAGTGTAAATGAAGCTGCTACATCATTATGTGCCTAAGCCCTATTGTAAATCTTGGTTTTAGTGAGTAACAAAAATATGGGAATTTTCTCAGTTAAATTCAATTTACTTGATATATATTATTATTACTTGATATATATTATTCTCTCATGTAATTATTTCCTTAATTCCTGTCTACTTATTTTTCTTAAACAAGGGTTTGTACAGTTCTTTGCATCCCAGCAGATGATCAGGCTCAGGCAGTTCCTTTGCTTTCTCCTGATTGTTTTGCTATTCACAACACAATAGGATTATTGACCTATTTTTGGAAAAGAACAGGAACAGAAGAGTTGTAACACCAATCTGCCAGAACTTCCAGTGAAGTATCTCATTCAGGAAAGTTGCACGATGCAGAATACTCATGTTAGAGTTTAACTGCAGCTAATAAAAGTACTGAAACCCCATTCCACAAAGCACAAAATGGTATAATTTTCCTCACATTATCTGCCTGGTTTGCTTTTTGCAGTCTTTTCGGTAGGCCTGGTGTTTAAATACAGTGCTGGCACACGGTTACAAGCCTAGTGTAGTGGGTTGAACCTGAGTTGATGGACAGTCTTTTAGACTAATGATGCTTCTTACAATTTACATATTTAAACCGCGCGGAAAGGCAGGAATTCCCTTTCTTTCCAGCTCGCCTGCCAGAAGGTGGGGGCCCTCAGAGCCTCTGGGCCCCACCGAGCCCCACCGGGCCGGGCCAGGGCCCCTGCCCCCCTCCCCTTTTCCCAACTCCGCGGCATGGATCCTGGGTCGCTGGGGGGGAACTATCCCAGAGCCGCAGGCAGCTAAAACCAGCCATGGACTGCCACACAGCTAACCCCATCTGGCACAGCTTCTTGGGACCGGCGGGTCCCTCTCCTCTCCACGCGGAGCCAACGGGAGCCGGCGGAGCCTCCTGTCTGCAGCCAGCACACTTTGTGCCAAACTGAAGAAGACACCATGCAGCCAGCAGCACAAAGAGAGCGAGGCTTCCTCCACTGTAAAGCCTGAACAAGAACACTCTTCAACATGGTGGCTTCAGAGTCAGAGAGAAAGTGAGTCACGTGAGACGAAGCTGAACATGGTGACGGGAGAAAAGAGGGCAATGCTGCATTTCTCGCGTGTAGCTTAAAAAAACTTCTTGCATGCCGTGGTAAGAAACTGTAATATCCCAAACTGTTCGTCTCTTTAATCCATTTGAAGTAGATGGGGGGATGGAGAACTCACGTGTGGCCTGTGAAGATTGTGAGGAGGGCCTATGCCAGGCTATATAGAAGCAGTGAGAGGCTTTTAGGGACTTGTGGCGAAGAAAGCCTTTGTGTTCAGGCCAAAGTAACGCATCCTTAAAAAGATTAATAACCCCATGTGATGGCCCATGTTTTGCAGTGTAAAGGAACTGTGAGATTTTTCATGGGAGAGATGTTTTACACCACAGCAGATTGTTTCTTTCTGGGCAGGTCTGCTGTTGGTGGCAGTTTGAGAACCATGTGCAGCTGAAGAAAACCCTTTTTTCCTTAAGCATAAGAGAGAGACTTTTCAAGAACTGCAACACTGACTAAAATCCCATGTTCTGCTACCCTTTGTGCGAGTTGGGTAAAAGGAAGAAAGTGCTGGAAAGGGGGGGGGTGGTTTGCTTTAATTTCTTGTTATTTCTTTTTACATTAAATTCTATTAGTAATAAACTCTTTCTTTGTACTGCAACCATTTAAGTTTGAACCTGTTTTGCCTCGCAGCTCTCTAGTTTTCCTCAATATTTTCTTATTTTCCCCTTATGAAAATAACAGATTTCATGTGCTTGACGCTTAGCTGCGTCAAACCACAACAAGCCTACAGTCTAATTTACTATACACTTTATTTGCCATGTTAGTCTGTTGTACTTTCTTGTATAATAATATCCTAAATAACTCAAAATAATTAATTATGTACACTTTATAAGTTGACTGCATACATTTACAAATTGAAGGAGCCCTGGTACAGCTCTTGCTCTATTTTTTGTTGTGCTCACACCTGTTAGGGGTGGATATACTCTAAAATTTTGGCCTGTTTATGAGATGCCCAACATTTTAAAAGTGGCTGAGGTTACCTGCCCTGAGACAGTGTGAGAAATGAGACAACTCTTAGTTAAATAAAAAAATTAAAATAATTTATTGAAAACGGAAAAAAATGAAAAAATTACAGAAATTAGAAAAATATAAAAATTTGGGATCCTATGGCTCAGTAGATGGTATGCCCCAGGAGCACAGGGATTTGAGATCTTCTGGCTGAGACAGCACTGGACCTCAGGTAGAGAAAAAGGACTTGCAGTGCTGGGCTGGCTTTTGGCTGGTCCAAAAGTAAAAGGTTACTAAAGGCTCCTTAATAGGAGTAAGGCTTTTAATGCCCAGCACTGATGTCCACCACAACTAGCCTGCAGGGGACACTCTCTCTGTCTGTTTTTTTGAAGCCTGTCTTGTTGTTTTATAGTGCCTTTGCTCCACCCCAGTCCACCCACAGCCCGCCCACAGCCCACCCACAGCCCGCCCCTTTGGTTTAAAGTGATTGGTGCTTTCCCTTTGACAGATCATCTCCGCCCACCAATGGCTCATCGTTGTCAGAGGGGTGGTATTAGTTGAGATAAGGGTGCTAAAATGCCTTCATTAAAATTCAGGTTGCCATGGAGCTTGCCTACAGGGTAACGGCTATGGGGCTAAAAATAGCTGCTGGCTGTTAGAACTGGGGTTTTTGGAGTTAGCCTTGGAACCAAAGTGCAAGTAAAAACACCTAAAAAAGTATTAAAATACATCCAACACATCTTAAAACACTTGTAAAAGTATACACTAAACACAGGAAAGATAACTTTTATGGTGTACAGGTGGTTTGAAGTTTGAAAAGGGAGCATAAGTTGGGGATTTTTAACTGGGGAATTTTTAACTGGGAAGGGTGCAACTCTCTTAATAAACTACTTTGAACAATTGAAAACACTGATAATGGAACTTGATTTTTGTACCTGGGCTGATGGGTTAATTTTAACATTCAATTTAAAAATATTTAACTCAAAATTAATTAATTAAAGCACTTAATATGCAAAGACCAAGCACAAATAGGGATTTCATGTATGACAGACAGGAAGCAGAGCAAAGGGACAATCTTTTCAGATATCCTCACAATGTCAGAACACATACTTCTGTTTAGCTGCACACTTGCCATCAATCTCCATTTCTACAGCCATTTTGATATGCGGAAAAGACTCCACTACTGGAATAAGTAGTAAAATAGGTATGTTTATTCCAGCACTGGGACGCATGGGGGATAGTTCCTCCAAAGTCATGCGTGCCGACAGCTGCATTCAGCTTGGTATATATTGGGTTACAAGTTCCATATTCATAAAGTTTCCCAATACGCGTATACATATTCATTACCTAGCCTCGCCTCATATTACAATGAGCCCAAAAGTCATTTACATGTGCGTTGCGCTTGTGCAGTGTCGTCTGGTGGTCGGGGGCAGGGGTCGCTGAGATGAAGTAAAGGGTCTTCCTGATTCTGAACTTTTCACCTTGCTTCCCTGCGCATGCTCTTTATGTTCCTGGCCCAAGTCCAAACTTCAAGTCTGGTTTAAGTTAGTTTTAGGTTCGAAAACAGGATCTTTGTTTAAGATTCCTTTCCTTTATCAATAGTCTTCTATCTTCTCATCCTGCTTTGGTAGGCACAATAAGTGTCGAGCAAGCTGTATGCATTGTTTTTAACAAACAACTTCTTAGCAAATCATTTAATCTCTGCATCCCCTTCTTCCCCTGATTCAATTTGAAATACGTGGGAGTGACTTTCTCAGGCAGTTTACTCCTTTCTCATTGCAAGGTGATTCTAGACCCTTAGAAAGCTCCCAGCTTTCAGATTTAGAGCATGAACTGTGACAGTAGTGGTAGGAGAGGAACTTATTGTTTAGGGTGAGATGGAGGTTGATTGGTTTAGAAAACCCAATCCACCCCAGCAAAAATTACACCCACCTTTTACCAGGTGAAGTTCTCACTGATAAGGGTACAATTTGTTGCAACAATGTGGGCAAAATATCCAATGATACAGAGGTCAAAAACAATGGGAAAATAGCATAGCCTTTTTAGGCATATCTTAGGTAGGATTTTAGGGAAAATAAATCTTAACAATCTAAAACTGCTGAAATGGTTTTGAATCTTTTAAAGAGCACTCTGTTTTGGCAGAGAGGACAAAGCAGGAATTAATTTTTATTCCTTACTAAGCACAGGGACATCTAAAACACTTCACAATTGGGATGCGGGTCAGTAACAGAATGCATCTTCCCAGGAGGAGGCAAAGCTGGTCTTTATTATGAAGTCAGTAGTTTTATGATCTTCTGCCTGGGGTCTGTCTCCAGGTTTTCAAAAACTTTGTTATCGCTTTATATATTTATAGCTCAGAAGACTAAGAACAATTGTATGAAGCAACTTATTTTTAAATAAAATCCTGGTTTATTATAATTCAAATTCCTCAAGCATGTTAAAGAGATTTTAGTTGGAGGGTGGGGCTTTTCTTGGAAGACAGAACTACAGCATTCTAAACCACTGCAACAGAATATAAGGCAACAATTCTCTTGCATCGTGCCTCTGCTGCTCCTCTTCAGGAAAGAAACGCACAATATTTCCAGGAAAATGATTAATGGAAGTAGCATATCAAGACTTTCTGCTTTTAGTAAGTTAAGTAAATTTTACATATAGCGTAACTCCTTTAGCTCATCCAGAGATTTGGCATGACAAATCTAAACTCTTCATAATTTAACCATGACACATTTGTCACCACAATGCAATCCATAGTTCTTAAGCAAGGTCAAGAATAGCCATAGCTTTTAAGGTGAAAGCCTGAAGGATTACACTAGCAGTTAATAAAATTAAGATGCTAAGATACATTTACGTTTCAAAGCTATATTTATTCCTAAGTTATTAAACATAAATTCCAACCACATCAAATAGGTGATAGATGAAAAGTAGTTCCAGTGAGGAAGATAGAAAAACTTCAGTTTTCCAACATTTTAAATTAATAAATGTACTAGCCGCCATTTTTGTGGCAAAATAAACTCTCTCCTGTAAGTGATAAGGGGTTTTATTCAGCTAAAACATGCAAAGAAAAAAAGTCTCAAAGTGAGAGGAGAAATACCATGAGTTCATATTGGACACAAGGGAATAAAATCCTTAGGATTTAATTCCTTTAATCCATTTTCTTGTCACAAACTTCTGTGGACCTCTTTGTGGCAATTCCAATTGCAACGCCATTGCTTTCAAACTGCAAATAAAAGACAGCATGATAAATGGGATGTCAAAAAAGGACTTCACACCCAGAACAGTAACAGCCGGTGATGAAAATGGCTTTTAGAAGCAGGGCCAGTAATGATCTATGAAGAAATCTGCAGCAAAAACCAAAGTGGTGGTGTCTCTTTAGATCTACAAATAATTATTACTTCAGGAGGGGAACGAGGGCAGAGACAAGATATATAAACCTTTGCATTTTGAAAGAAGAGATAAATAATAAATGCACAATTTAGATGCACTAAACATTTTCCCCCATTACAAGAGGCAGAGGTGGCTGAAGAGTGGTTTGTTGTTTATTTTTAATTCTGCTTCATGTATCTGGTGTGATGTACCAATTATTTGACTTTTTTCTTCTCTAAAAGAATAGCCAGGCATTAAAAAAAAAAAAGAAATTAACTAAGCTGTTTCAGAAAACAGGTGCAATTCCTATCCTTCCAAGACCTACCAGAAGCAGTCTTGAAGCAACTATTTCTAGCTGGCTCAGTACCAGCAACTCCCTTTCATAAGAAAATAGCCTCAAAAATGTCTGTAAAAACATGCAACGATTTACTGTTTTACGGTGCCCCTGCTTAACTATTGCTGGGTACTTTATCCGCAGTTTCCCTGGTTAGCTAAATGCATTAATCTTACTTTATAAATTCCACATTCATCCTCCTGATCTCTTTTTGTGGCTGAAGGTGCCTGTGGATTTCCACCACTGCCTTCTCGACCTTGTTTTGTGGCTGTCATTTCCTGCGCAGCTTTCTTGGGCCATACATGCTTAATGAAAGGTGCGATAATGGGATAGATATACGGTTCCAGGAATTTCTTGTAGACCCAGAGGAGGACCGGAATGACAATGCAAGGAATGCACACCATAGCTTCTTCTTGTTCTGTGACAAAGCTGGTGAGGAAAAAAAACAAAAACAACTTAGGATGACTGTTTGTATGCCATGAGCTAAAAAAAAGTCTTTAAATAATGAAGAAAGATTTTAGTCAATATTCAAACATAAAACATTCTTAAATTATACACTAGCTGTTAATGTTTCAAAAATCCTGTGTGGTTCAATTTTATAAAGTTCTCAACAAGGGAAACATTCTTGATATTTTAACAAAAAAGGAGCTTGCTATTAATTCATTAGTCCTACAGCTGCAACTTTGAAAAACAAATTTAGAAAATAAAAGTGTTTGCTTAAACCACACAAAAATAGTTTGGGCAGCAAGCTGCAGATATTAATCCAGTTCTTACTATATTATAACAGCGGGTCCAAAAGGTTTGTTTTTCATATTCCCTTTTTATTTAAGGTGAAATTAAACAACAGGACTCAAATCTACCCAATGGCTGGCTACCACTGAAGGGCAGGTCAGTGGGAGGGGGGAAGAGAATCCCAGTCAGGATTTGAGAGAAGAAAATATGGGTTACTTCCTCCTGTGCAAGAAGAATCACTTGATCCCACACCAATCCCATACAACTGGCCAAACTATTAGAAAATTATTCCTTCCCTCTCTCCACAAACCAGGAGGAACTCTTCAAAAACAGGAACCTGAAGTCTGCGATGAAAAAAAGGGGAAAACCAAAGCACAGGGGCAGAAAGGTACAACTGGGAGAGGAAGCAGTTAAGTAGGATTAGAGCTGTCCCTCTGTCTTGGGGTGACTTTGTGATGTGCATCCCCTATTGCTGCCCCATGCCCAGGAATTAATTTTATGCCTTTCTATGCCTTTAAACTGAGCCTGAGAGGGGGGAGGAAAAAACTGAGCAAAACTTTTTCAAAGCAGTTTGCAGCTTGTTCAAGGTCACACAGAGATAGAGATTTTTTTTTTTTTTCCAACTGCAGCAGGAGAGTGAGAGGGAAGGGAAGCGCCCAGTTTGCTTTTCTTTCCAGCCAGCTTTCAGCAGTTTTTTTTCCCCAGCTCCTTTTCCTTCAGAGATTTGAACTTTTGTTTTCCTGGGACTTCATTTTTTTCCCCTTTTCTCTCTGCTGGACTGTTTCAACATCAGAATACATCGGGAGGACTTTCCACCAAGGCCTTGGCCCCAGAGGTGGGCCCACCACCCCGTCCCAGCTCCAAGGAGGGGGAGAGAGAGATCTATGGAAGGACTCTGAAATTTTCCCAGGTTTCTCTCAGCAGATCGAGAAGTTTTATGATTTAGCATCATTATCCCTTTTCCTGTGTGTCTGTTCAAGAAATAGTTTTTATCTCTTTCACTTTCCTTTGAGGAAAATTCATTTTTTCCTGAACCTGGTGGGGGAGGGGTGGTTATAGCCTGCCTTCTCTCAGAGGATATATTTCTAGATTTGGCCAAACCGGCACACCCTCTCAGTGATGATGAGCAATATATATTGTATTATATTATATATATCGCTAATGGGCAATATATATGCTCTGCTGCACAGCAGAAACGTTGCCCTTCACATTCCTCCTTTTTAGGCTGCTCTCTGAATTCTTACATTAAGAAGCAAAACAAAAGCTTTCCAAGATGGAGAATGAAGAGGTAGATGTGCACACTTCATCTGGGATCAATTTCACTCTTTTTTTTGAGCTATCCTAAAGATTTTTAGCCCTGTGGAAGAACAAAATATCAGTTTTCAGTTGACTACTTCCAAGTGTAGCTTTGGCTGCTTCAAATATAGTTTTCCAGGATCTACTTTCTGAAGTCAGAGAGAAATCTTCAGTCAAGAGAACACAAATGAATTAATCCTTTAAAACCATTCAAAAAGATAATTCAGATACTCTCTGCCAGAATTTCCTAGATACAAAATTTCCAGCAATATCTTGTGGATTCATCCACCAGCTAAAGAACATGGCTGGAGGGAACACCCCAGGCTGGCCTTCTGAGCTAACTGTACGTGTCTCTGCAGCCAGTTTGTGTGAAGATTTCAGACCAAAAAATAAGTCGTAGCTCTGCCAGATGTAAAAGCAAGCCACTGAAAGTATAACACCCGTCCTAATAGAGTAAAATACCGTTCACAAGTTTCTTCTGTGATTTGGTGATGCTCTGTTCCTTGGTTAGTAAGAAAAAAAAAAAATAAGAAAAACGCAGCAGCGTTTCCCCCTCCCGCTGAAAGAAAGGCGGGAGCACAAAGATTTTTCCGAATCGGTGAAGTTCCACTCAAACACGCGTTGAAACACAAGAGCTCCACACCTTAGCATGGGCTATTACATTTCGGGGTTCACTCCGTCCGCTCCCGGTTAACGGAGCCGCTCCGGCCCCATAGAAGGGCAGCCCCCAGCCAGGCTAGAGGAGCGGCAGACCACGAAAAGACTCTGGGGGAGCAGCCTCAGTCCCGTCGGAGGCCACCCCACACTCACCTCCGCCGGCACCAATCCAGCGCCGTTACCGGCCGCCGCAGCCTCCTCCACCACACCGGAAGTGGTCCCCACACTTCCGACTCACTCGCGGCCAATGGGAGAAGGCGATGTCCGCGTCATGTGGCCTACGCCCCGCCCCCAGAAGTCGCGTCAGCGCCCGGCGGTGGCTGCTAGTCACCGCACTCGGGCTGCAGCCACCATCAGGCAGCCCGAACGGGCCAGGACAGTGGGGTAAGGAAAGTGAACGCCTGCGCGTGTTCCCACGTTCCACGCTCCTGCGAGCGTGTTCTCGCTTTATATATGAATAATAGCGGTAAGTCAACAGCATCCCCAGCGTTGCAACAACAAGCATCCCGACTACTGTGCTCACTGCCTGTGGCTGTCCCACAGCAACACCCTACCGAAGCCAAAGCAGAGAAATGCACACAATAAATCTAAACTTTCTCATTTTATTTATGTACAGCTGTCAGAGCAGATTTAATCCCGAGCCATTAGCTTTTGCTTCTTCAGCTTCTTCTGGGATATCTGAAAAACAAACACAGAAATGAGAAAGTGGCAAAATGAGACAATACCTTCACAAAACATGTTACAAATAAATGTACAGTTATCTTTTGAAGGTACTGAGAACTGTTAGAAATTTGTTTACCTGTTTACAAAATGATCCACTGATCATACTTGCATATACATAAGTGTCCCTATAAGTACTACATTGCTTACAGGCTTGCAACTTAAATTTTATTGCAGCACATCCTGGTTTCACACACATGGACTGGGGAAGGGAAGAACAAACTCCCTGTACGATATAAACCCCTGAAAACCATTTTCGGAAGTTATCAATGTTGTGTTCACAATAAATATTGAGGTTGCTCAGAAAGAACTTATTGGTTTTTTTCATAGGTATTCCAAAGGTGTCCTAAGATAGTCATCACAGCAACCCTTCTGCCTGAAAAATGCCAAGTATGAACAATCAGCTTTCCTGCTGCTGACATTAAAGAGGACTTAAGGGTATGATGCTCTACCTTTTTCTTTTGAGCAACTTCCTCCTCTGGCTTGGGAACGATCTGCTCCTTCTCAGTGAGGATCATCTCAATGTGGCAGGGGGAGCTCATGTAGGGGTTGATCCTACCATGTGCTCTGTATGTGCGTCGGCGCATTTTGGGAGCCTTGTTAACCTGGATGTGCTCAATGACTAGAGAATCCACATCAAGACCCTAGCAGGGAGAGGAATAAAATTTGTGACTTGTTTTTTATCTTCAAATAAATAGTCTCCACAGCAAAAACATGAATAATCACCCCCCCCCCAGACACATACCACTGCTGGCAAATAAAATAGCCGAACTTGGCAATGTCACAGAACTGAGCAAGTTCCAAAATCAGAAAAACAGAGACCACCCCTCTACGCATCACAATCAATTTAAAATTATGCTGATGGCTCAGAAAGAGACAATTATTATTTCACGGTTTCTCCAAAGGTGTCCTAAGACAGTCACCACTGCCATCAAAATTACTAAATTAAGCACCGAGTATATTACAAAGATACAAACTGACCAAGAGTTCACATTTTGCTTTGTTTTGTAGTTTTTAGGAGACCTAAACACCACTTAAACAGTTGATAACCATGTGCAAACTATCCCCCTGTGAAAAATTATTACTCTCATTTTAACTTGAAAAACACACACAGCCTAATTCAAACAAAGAGTATACCAACACCTTGATACAATTCAGTTTCATTGACAAAGCAGTCATTACCTGGCCTTCCATGTCAGAAACACCCAGTTCAGGAGTGCTGACACACAGCACGACATGAACACTTTGCATTCAGTAATGCTGACACAGCCTACCTTGAGCTCAGCATTGCTCTCTGCATTTTTGAGCATGTGCAGCAAGAACTCCGCACTCTTCCTGGGCCAGCGTCCCTGCGTCCAGCCCCACTGCTTGGCCTGGAAGAAGACAACAATAATTCCATTTTTGTCCCAGTACAATACAATTTACCTTTCAGGCACCATTAACTTGCCATTACATCCTCTTCTATTAACATTGCATAACAAAACAAATAATTTTGATCAATTGCTTGACACTGCAAGTAGATGTAATGCTGTACCAGAATTAACTCTTCTCTCCCTCTTGAGCAACCTGGTCTAGTGGAAGGTGTCCCTGCCCATAGCAGGGGGTTGGAACTAGATGATCTTTAAGGTCCCTTCCAACCCAAAACATTCTATGATTCTATATTTTAATACAAAGTTATAATCAACAATGACAGACTATTCTCCATACCATCTCAAAATCATTTTTTCCTTTTAATCAGACACAGCATCCTTCCCACATTTTCATCTTGGACCTCACCTGGGCGCATCTACCAACTCCCCCGTTGTAGCGCCGGAAGGGAACGCATTGCTTCTTCAAGGTGACGTCCTTCAAGTACTTGGTGGCCTTGCGGATGTGCATGCCCTTGATGGCCTGGGCAGTCTCTCGAGTGTTCTAGCAATACAGAGCACAGTGAAGTTGTTAACACATCTGTACAAGTTACAATGTGAGCAAAACCACTCCTCTTTCCTGGATCCTATTCTTTTTGCTACAAACTCAATTTAAAGGAAGCACTCACACATTAAAAAGCCCCACACCTAAATTAAAGAATGAAGAATAATTAAGAACACTTTTTTTTTTGCTATCTACTTTTCTAACCTTTGGGATGACTGCCATTACTGAATTTGCAGCTCTAACACATATTTATTGTTTTTTACCTAATGCCTAGATCTTTCCAACCAACAAAATTAAAATTTGAGTATTTATGCTTTTCATAGCTCCTCCTTGGCCGCTAATCCAAAGAAGCAGGAGCCTGAAGGATAAATTCCTACTAAAATGTCAAATATGGCACCTCAGAGGAAGTGATGAGAACACAAGATAGAAACAATCTAAGTATCTCTGTAAGTGAATTATAAAGGGGAGAAAAGAAAGAAAAATTAAGGCTAAAGTATTAGTGCTTAAGACATACTAAATGCAGAAGTCAGAGAGTAACTATAATCCTACCTGATCATAGTAAAAAAGCAAATCAAGATAACAGAAATCTCTTTTCACATGAATTATGTACCACTGTGGAGCAGAAAAGCATCTGCTCAGCTTTGGTTTCATGGTTAACTTAAACGTGTCCTGGATTTACTGCCACACCTAAACCTTTTCCAGAGGGACCTATGCCCTCATGCCAAACACCGCATGCCTCCCCTGCCATACTTCTTGAGCAGCAACATAAGCAGGTGAATCCAATGTTCCTTCCAAACAACCAGAAAGGCAGAGTAAGACAAATGAAACAAATGTCACATTTCACTTAGCCCCATTCCTCCTGCTAAATTCACTGTAACCGTTTTCCTAGTGTATTTTGTTATCTGTATTAGAGAGAAAACTCTTTAGGACACGGTATCTTATTTTTGATCCTGTGGATGAAAACCATTACAAGCAGCTAAAGCAAACATAGGCCATAACCTACACTACCACCCTTAAGCAACCATGTAATGATACAGAATAAGAGACACTTTCTTCAAAAAATGCCCAACAAAAAAAAACCAAAACCAAACCAAAACCAAATGAAATTGCATTTCTTACTATGCACACACTGCCTACCTTGAAATGCACTCGCAGGTTGGATCCCCGTGACTTGCATGCTGCAGGAGAAAAAAAAAAGATGAACTTTTGGAATTACAATCTCAATGACTTTGGTCAAGTTCTACTCAAACATTCACAAAAACAACTCACATTTTGTGGGATTCTCTGGATCCAGAGAGTAGCGCACCATTTTTGGATCTCAGCTGCAAAAAAAGCAATTAAAAACCCCATATTAAAGCTTCTAACACTGATAAGCAGAACCGGGATTGTTCACCTTACTGCCGATAACTAACTACAGGAGCTGCTCAGAAATTACACTGTCTTTTCACAATTAAATCCAAAGGTGTCCTAAGAAAGTCATCACCACTGCCATAGCCTCTCCCTAGGGCCTGCTTCTACCTCACACCATCCAGCTACCCCCAAGCTCGCGATCTCCAACCCCTACCCGTCCTCTCCCGCGCCAGCCCTGCAAATACCAAGGGGCGAATACATTGAGGCGGACCGAGACCTCAAGCTCTCGCCCCCTCATCGCCTCTCCAGAGCGCCCTGAGCAGGATGGGGGCGGATTGAGACGGCTCACTGACGGCCTTAAGTCCTCACCTCCAGACAGCGGCAGGGAAGAGGAAATGTAGGAGGTGCCAGGAGCATCTAGAGCCACCCGCTCTCGCGAGAGTCCTGGCGCTGCGCCGTGCCGAGTGAAGGGAGTGGGAGGGACCGTCGGTAAAGGCGCGGCGACGGGAGGGGTGAGGGACCGGTCAGGATGGCACATCCCCATGTGCGAGCCCGAGGTGTGGAAGTAAAACGTGCGTGCCCATCAGCCAGCGTCCTCGTGTCTCTCCGCGGGACACACCGTCTGTCCACTCTCAGCTCAAGGCCACTGTTGTTTGCAGACCAGAAATCAGCCGAAACCAGACCCAGGAGCAAGGCCAAGGGCTGCAGCTAGATGGCAGCTCAGGATGAGAATAGAGAAGCACATCGTTTAACAGGTATCCAGGAGACGATACCGAACAGTCTATTCATGTTTATAAATCACAACTGGTATTTATTGCACCATTAAAAAAAAATAATTTAAATTACTTGTTAAAGTAAAAAGTTGGGGTTTTTTTCCATTTTAGGCAGCGTTTGCAACTAGATCTGCTTGGGAAATCTGACAAAGCAGTGGTTCAATAAAACCAAAACGTTTCCTGAAAGTGGAACTCAGCTCCAGGAAAAGGCTCATAAAGAAAAGTTTGACAGAGTGGGAAGAAAAAGAGAAATTACTTCCCGAGCAGCCAGTAGTCTGGTGTCCAGGCACCTCCCTGGCACGAGAGTCTGGGTTTAACTCTGTGTTTAGAAATAAGCAGAGCAAGAACTTACTGCCTGTATAAATGCTCTGAGCAGGAGGCTATTTTTGAATCTCTTGTTTAGAGCTAAAAACTTCCATAGCTCTGAAGCTAGGACTTCACCCAGATGGGAAGAAGAAAATATTTGAACTATGACAAATATTTACATGGCTGAAAACTGTAGAGCTCTAATTGTGACTGCAGCTCTCTATTTACCTGCCTTAAAATGTACCTTTGCCTTTAAGGGAAAGCTTTCTAAAAATTACATGTACTGCCAGTGGAGGAAAAGGGCCTTTTCATGGGAAGCACCTTCACATGCAGCTTCTTGTTAGCAGCAGATCACAGAAACAACAAAACATTCAGAGAAAGCTGGAAGAGAGGTGTGAAACATAAGTAGTTGACACATGGTGGGAATTATTACCTAGTCATTGTGTTCATCAATCAAGTCCAAAACAAATGGCACATTTTTTGTTACTTAATTCTGCTTCCCTGAAACATGGAACTATTTACACTCAGCTGCTGAGGGCTTGCAGTGGTGGAAGTGTAAAGGTATGAGCTTCTGCTGATGGTGTCAGGAAATGAAATGCATGTTTTCAGCTTTGTTGGGAGGTTAACAACTGCTCTGAGGCAGCCTAGCACATATCTGGTGCTGAGATCAGGACTGAGGCAGCTGAGCATGTGCCCTTCTTGAGATTTACCCAGATTATTCCCCCAGTGCACCAACTGCCTTGGATATTTAGCTTGTATGAGCTGACTTGAACTTTTGGATCCTAAGCAGAAAATACAGGCATGTAAGTCCAAAATCATGTCCCTGAAAACTCCTGTGTAAGAGGCAGCCACCTCCTAATCCTACTGGAATGTCAATTCCATAGGCTGTGCTGTGCATGCCCAGGAAGACCTCAATCTTTTAGCAGGCATTGAACACAAAGATCCAACACTGTTCAGACCTGAACTGTTCCTCTACTTTGTGTTCTTGAAGCTTCTGCCTGTAGCATCCTTCTGCAAAGGGCTCATCGCAAGAGTGATGCTGTCTTGATTTTTGTCTTTTTTCTTTTATATATTCTCTGTATTCTTTGCACATATATTTGTAGTTCTGTAGTCTATTACTGTAACCTAGCTTCAGTATTTACCTAGGCAGAAAGACAAAACAAATTCCAGGACCCCTATGCTATCTTGGTTCTCCTTAGAAACCAAGGCTGAGACCAGCTCTTTGAGACATATTTTTTATAAACAGGGTTTAGTCCTCATCTGAGGGGGGAGGATTTAGAAGGTGCTAGAGATGGGGGGCATGACTTCACCGAGTGTGCTTCTAATTGGGAACTCTTGTCAGATATGCTAATTTGCAAAATCTATAAAAATTGTACACGTTATGCGGGGTGTGAATCTTCGGTGTTTTCCACCTGACAAATTGTGCACCTAAGGATCCTGTCATAGGTTAGCAAGCTAAGTCTCGGAAGTGATGTTCTTCTTACAGCTTTCTCTATGACCTGACAGAACCTATCAGATGGCCAGTTTGAATATGGACAATTCTTTAAGCCACTTAAAATTGTGGCCACCTCTGTGATACACACTTAAGAATAGACAAACCCCCCCACAGCTCTCTCTCTCATTTCCAGTGCTGGGACAGGTGGCTGTGGGCCCCGTGTGGGGGCCAGTGGGCCCGGCCCAGGCCCTGCTCGGGCCAGGCCGAGCCAGGCCACAGCCATCCTGGAGCCGATGGGCCCTGTTCCATCTGTGGAAACCCTCCCCCCCCCACTGCCTTGCTGTGGGCAGCCGGAGCAGCTTGGCTCTCCCCCCTCTCCACTTCGATGAGCCACATTCCAGCCGCAAGGCCGAGGTGAGATTAACCCTTTTATTGCTGTGAAGAGCTGAAAACCTGAGGGAAGAGAAAGAGGAGATGCTTAAAGCTGAAATTCTGTTGTGAAGCTATGATATATCAGAGTATCCCGTTGTAATTTCATGAAGATATGGGGGGTGGAGTGTTCAATTCGTAAGCAAAAGCACCTGCGCTGAGATAGGCAGATGCTGATGCAGCTGTAATTTCATGAGAAGTTTGGACAGGGAGAGATGGAAGCGATGAAGACTTTTGCTCCAAATGGGAAAGGAGAAAACCTCAGTTCCTAGAGATGCTCCCAGAGATAGTCCTAAAGATGAAGATGAGGAAGACCCTTTGCTCCCAGGGAAGGAGAAGAGCCTCTGTTCTTAGAGATGAAATGCTCCCAGAGATGGGTGAAGAGAACTTTTGTTTCTGAACGGCTCAACCTTAAAATTGTACCCCAAAAACCTTCAAGAGTGGACCCTCAAAAGCAGTTGTGGGAAAAGCTTCAAGTCATGGGAAGGGACTCACATGCGAGCAGAGAGACTCCTCTTCCTAAATGGACTGAACAAGGTTATTATGGAAGTGGTAAACAGACTGAACATCTTAAGGGTTGTCTTTTTACATTGTCAGTGGGAGAAGGGAGGAAGGTGGGGGGGAGGAGAAGAGTTCTGAAGGTGTGGTATAATTTTTTTTCTTCCTTCTTTTAGGTCTGTTAATAAACTTCTTTATATTCTTTCAGGTTTTGTGCCTGCTTTGCGTTTTTCCTAATTCTTATCTCACAGAAGATAAACAGTAATGAGTATTTTGGGCCAAACCACTACAGATCCTTATATAAAGGTAACCCCTTTTTATCACCCTAACTGTGTCTGGCTCGTATTTCTAGAACCAGAGAAAAAGGCATCAAGGGCAGTAAAGGTTTCTACCATCTCCTGATGGTAGAAAGGGACAGTGCCCATCTTAACCCAACAGCATGGTGGCCACAGCACACTACCAGGACATGGGAGACCCACTTTCAATTTTGTTCTCTTGAGAGGTTTCAAAGCTTCTCCCTAACCACAAGGTGAGAGGCTATTCTATGGCAAAGATGTTCCCACCCTGCCTGCTGCAGGTTTTCTGCCAAGCAGCTCACAATGTGTCTGCTTCACATCTCTCCTCTGGATGTGCTCCTGGGGCTGGAAGGGGGGCTGCATCCCTTAACCTGCCCTGGAAGAGCCCAGCAGGCAGCAGGGAGTATACAGATACAGGATTGTTGTCTCACATTAAGTCCTTTTGTGGCTTTAGTTGTGAATAAACAAGTGGCCTTATCAGGCCTACTGGAATTGCCAAGCCAAATGTGATCCTAAGTGACAATCAACCACCATTCCTCCTGTCCAGAGAGGGAGGTGAGCTCCTAGACTGTTGCAGTTGAGACGGACGCGACACTCACGAATAATGCGCACCACCTCCGTCAGAAGGCAAAAGGACAGAAAAGACATTTTATTCTACAAAATCTCCATTTATATAGTCTCTTGGCACTCATGCTGTGTCCTCATAGGCTTCTACATTAACACCTCTTAAAATTTATTGATAGGTTGCAACCACCACCCATAAGAAAACAAATCTAAGCTAAAAACATCATCCTCGGACAGCTGCATGTTTTCTCCTCTTGTTTTGGTTTCTTGCTTCTGTTGATGTTAAAGTGGGGAATCTAAACTGGGATAGATTAACATAACAGAACAAGCATCCTGGGGAAGCCCCCTTGGCCACCCCAACACAAAGTGGCTCCTGTGGTACTAGGGACCTGTCTTACTGAGAACTCTCTTGTAGAAGCTAAAAAAGCTAGCAGAGAAATTTTCCAGCTTTTTACAGCCTCCTGTGAAAGTCTTCTTTCTCATGCAAACTAGCTGGGAAAGCAGTTCGAGAATTTGTAAACTATCTTGCAGGTGTCGGCTGTGTGGGAATGTTTTGGTTCACTGAGAATAATATTTTGAATGGGGTGTCGTAGCATTCAGCCAATCACTCTGAGAGGTTGTCTTGGGGTGACTTTGTGATGTGCATCCCATATCGCTGCCCCATGCCCAGAAATTAATTTTGTGCCTTTCTGTGCCTTTAAACTGAGCCTGAGAGGAGGGAAAAAAACCTGAGTAAAACTTCTTCAAAGCAGTTTGCAGCTTGTTCAAGGTCACACAGAGATAGCAACTTTTTTTTCAGCTGCAGCAGCAGAGCAAGAGTGGGGAAAGTACCCTGCTTGCTTTCGGCCAGTTTTTTTCAGCTCCTTGTTCTTTCTCCAGAGAGAGATGGAGAGTTGAACTTTTGTTTTCCTGGGACTTCGTTTTTTCCTTTTTTCTCTCTGCTGGACTGTTTCAACATCAGAATACATCAGGAGGAATTTCCACCAAGGCCTTGGCCCTGGAGGTGGGCCCACCACCCCATCCCAGCTCCAAGGAGGGGGAGAGAGAGATCTATGGAAGGACTCTGAAATTTTCCCAGGTTTCTCTCAGCAGAGCGAGGGGTTTTATTATTTAGCATCATTATCCTTTTCCTGTGTGTTTGTTAAATAAATAATTTTTATCTCTTTCACTTTCCTTCAAGGAAAATTTAGGTTTTTTTCCTGAACCTGGTGGGGGAGGGGTGGTTGTAACCTGCCTTCTCTCAGAGGATATATTTCTAAATTTGGCCAAACCGGCACAGAGGTATATGGTTAAGAGAGCAATAGCCTTAGCCATTCTTGCGAACCAAGTTATATAAACGAGTTTGTAATTAATTAAATAATCCCATTTTATCCTGGACTTGAATTCTGTGTCATTCTTCTCGCCGTCCCCGGTACAACAGTGACACTCTCTGTCCCTTGTAATGTATGTTCACCAGCCACCACAACCTTGGTGTCTCCATGTTGTTTTCCCTCACACGTTCTCACCTCATCTTCTTCTCTAGCTGGAATTAAAACTGCGCCCCCACTTTGTTTTGATTTTCTTCTTAAATATTGTCAGGAAAACTAATCCACAAACACCAGAGGTTTATGTCCAAAAAGGAGACAGAGTCCTGTTACTTTATTCGAATAAAGGGAGAGGCCATGGGCATTTCCCATGGGGTCTCTCAAATTGTTAGAGGACGCAGCCTCCTTTTTATCCTAATTTCCTGGCTGCATTTCCCTCTCTCTTTCCCCATTGGCTGAGGTACTTGAGAGGTACAGGCTTCCTGAATCGCCTAATACAGATCCCCTTTTAATGTAAACCCCCCTTTTTTTTCTTTTCCTATGGAATTTATGGTTCCCCTTTGCTTCTTTCATCTCTCAGTATCTAGCTTTACCTATCAGCAGACCCACAGTTTGTTTGTAAAGACAAATCTATCTCATTCCTTTCAATATGTTATTACAGAGGTGTTACAATCATCTCTAATTGGCCCAGTCTTGGCCAGCGCCATGTCCATCTTCAGTGCCATCAGAGATTGGCTCTGTTGGACGTGGTGGAAGCTTCTAGCAGCTTTTCACAGAAGCCACCTCTGTGGCCCCCCTGCTACCAAAAACCAGGCTGTGCAAAGCCAACACAGGCTATTAAAGGGCAAGTGAGTCTTGCTGACCACTCCCTGGCTCTCCGGTTCATGAATCATGTTATGGATGGGAATCATGGAGTCTTGGTTGGTTCAGTATTGCTGGCAATGCACCATTGCAGTGGCAATCGGTACCTGTTGTTCTTCAACCCACAGTGGTCTCACAGCAGAAGGGTCCTCTGAGAAACCAGACAAAGCATTAAAGTGTCTTGTTTCTTCTGTCTCCACAGCAGCTATCCCAAAGGCTCAACAGTGCCCTTTTGGGTCTTTGAAATACCCGCTTCTGAGGTAATCTATGCCAAGGATACGCAGGGCCTCTGGACCAGTCACAATGGGGTGTTTTTGCCACTCCCCCTTGGTCAAGCTCACGTCAGCTTCCAGTACAGTCAGCTGTTGGGATCCGCCTGTCACCTCAGAAATGGAGATAGATTCTGTTCCTACATATCTTGATGGCATCAGGGTACATTGTGCACTGGTATCAGCTAAAGCCTTATACTCTTGTGGGCCATCAGATCTACACAGTCCAATATATCCAATTGTTCCTTTCCTCCACCTGGCTGGAGGCAGGGCCTTTCTAGTTCTGGTCATTGTACTTGTTTCTCCTTCCCTATAAGTATGACCTGGAGGCCCCTTCCAGAGGATCAGACATAACATCATCCCTTCTATTCTGCCTAGGGGCTTGCCCATGAGAGACCAGAGAGGCATTTATCCTTGACGAGTTTCCTGTGGTAGTTGCTCCTCCTTTCAACTCATGTACTCATGCTGCTAGGGCAGAGGTAGGTTTTCCATCCCATCTCCTCATGTCTTCTCCATGGTCATGCAGGTAAAACCACAGATTACCTCGTGGTGTGTACCCTCTCTCCCTGGCCAGGGGGGCACCTTCTCCTAATAGCAGGGGCTCTGGTCTCTACTGGTGAGACATGGATCATTCCCTCCCTAAGTTCCTGAGTTTCTGATGGCCTTCTTCAATTTTATCTTCCAATTTCTGGATATGCTTGGCCAGGTCTGTTTGCATGGCCAAGACGTGGGCCTTAAACGGGACAATAGTGTCTTCATATCTCCAGAGTGTGGTAATCAAAGTGCCCACTGTGTCTTCTCCCTTCTTCCATTGCTTCAGTGCTAGGTAGTGGGAATATATGCTTGGCCCAAGCCATACAAATTCCATCCACATCTGTGATGTACACCAGACAGTCTGGACTTTTAGGGAATTGTTTGTCATCCGAAAAAATTATCTCCATCACAGCTAGTTGTCTCAGGCACTGGATACCTTGCTCCATAGTGCTCTACTGGCCTTGCTGCACATAGAGGTCTTCCCTGCAAAGGTATCTTTCCCTCACACTTGACAGCAGTCACCTCCAGAGGCTGAGATTTTCTTGCTTCTTTCCAACCCCCTGGTCAATAACCACATCCCAGGACAGAGATCCTAGTTGTCCGGCTTCACTATCCTCTAGGTTCTTCTCTTGGGACGCAGCATCCCATAGTCGAAGCAGCCAGGTCAATATGGACTCAACTGTCCAGTGGGTGAACTGTTCACAGGTCACCCAGGGACAGGGATTGGGTGATTATCTCTGGGCCTGTCTTTTCAACTGTTTGCGAGGGTCCTGCCTCCCCCTTGTAACTCACTATGCAAACTGATTTGCTCTTGGATTTCCTCTTTTGAACAGGTGATGTCATTTTGGTTTTGTCTTGGGGTGACCTTATGATGTGTATCCCATATCTCTGCCTATGCCCAGAAATTAATTCCTGTGCCTTTCTATGCCTCTAAACTGAGCCTGAGAGGGGGAAGGAAAAAACTGAGCAAAACTTTTTCAAAGCAGTTTGCAGCTTGTTCAAGGTCACACACAGATAGCAATTTGTTTCCAGCTGCGGCAGGGGAGGGAGGAAGCACCCAGCTTGCTGCGCCCAGGACAGTTTTTTTGGCCAGTGGTTCAGCTGCTTTGTTCTCCGGAGAGAGACTGAGAGTTGAATTTTTCCTTCCCTGGAATTTCAGATTTTTCTCCCTTTTCTACTGGACTGCTTGATTGCTTTAACATCAGAGCACATCGGGAGGACTTTCCACCAGGCACAGAGGGCCTGGCCCTGGCCCAAGCCCCAGCTCCGAGGAGACCAAAGGGAAGACTCTAACACTTTCCCAGGTTTTTTCTCCACAGCAAGATATTTTATTATTTAGCATTATTTTCCTTTCCCGTGTGCTTGTTAAATAAATAGTTTTATCTCCTTCACTTTCCTTTGAGGAAAATCTATCTTTTCCCAAACCTGGTGGGGGAGGGGTGGTTGTGCCTTCTCTCAGAGGATGTATTTCTAAATTTGGCCAAACCGGAACAGGTTTTTACCCTTTTTTCTTTTATATATTCTCTGTATCCTTTACACATATACCTGTAGCTTTGTAGCTTCATATTGTAGCTTGGTTTCAACATTTTCCTAGGCAGAAAGACAAAACAAATTCCAAGATCCCTATGCTATCTTGGTTCTCCTTAGAAACCAAGGCTGAAACCAGCTTTCTGAGACATACTTTTGTAAACAGGGCCTGGATCTCATCCTAAGGGGGGAAGAATCTAGAAGGTACTAGAACTGGGGGAATTACTTCACCAGGCGGGTTCCTAATTAGGGGATTCTTGTCAGATATGCTGTGAGAAACGAAGCCCACTCCTCTTTTTTTGGGGTTTTATAAATTTAATAAGGGACAATAGGGGACAAAGGTCACTTAAGGCAAAGGACAGTGCTGGGTGCTTAGCTCATAGCCAGAGGCACGCACACTTACACAAACTTCCCGGTTATATGCTTTAACATTATGCATATTAATGAACCACAATGCATATGCATAGTTTTTCTGTGAACTAATTTACTTTTTTTTTTTAGAAGGGATTAACATAATCCCTCCCCCGACCCGCCTTTTAGAGCATGTGTATTACGATATGAGAGTCTTCGGGGGTCTTCTCTGATGAAGGCTTGAGTTCTCCTTTACTCTGAACTTTTCAACTTTATCTTTGGAGCATGCACAGTTATGATGTTCCTAGGTCTTTCTGGGTCCAACCTGTTTGAATTCCTTTCTCAGTAGCACATCCTGCTGCTTCTCTTATCTTGTCTATTTTTGAGATTATCCACCTGGCTTTCCATTTATTTAAGCATTAAGCGATTAGTTAACTATATACTAGCTATTACATTGTATAAAAAGTTATAATTCAAATTATATAGGTATCTTATAACTCGAGCTATATAATCATCTTGTAACTTTAACCCTAGTTATAATGTTAACTAGTAAATATCTGCATAGCAAAATTATTCTTAACATGCACATATTTTTTCCTAACATATTCCAATACATAATATTTCTTACATTTCACTACCCGTGAAAGCCAATGCTATAATAGCTGTTTATCACAATCCCTCCTCTTCTTTTTTTATTAAACCATTTGGCTTGAGCAATAATTGTTTTTAACCTTAGTAATATGCTCATGCCTTTCAAGAATCAGTTTAGCCTCTTCATAGGGGTCAAGATCCTTTGTTTTACTCTGTTTCTTTAACACCATTATTACCTTTGTGCCGATCCAGATGTAGCTAGTTTGGGGTCCATAGGCATTGCCACTATTGACATTCTTTGTACCACACTGGTGATTAGGTGAATGAAACAAGGAATCATACAAGGCAGAAATAATAAACCCGCTGTTGCATATAGGAGGAAAAAGCAAAGCTTTTTCCACCATTCTGTTCCCAATAAATTGTCCCACCAGCTGGCTTTTAGCATCGATTCCCATTTTTGAACTGGGACATGGGCTATTTTCCGGATATCCTTGGCTATATCCAGAATGGCATCTCCATTATCATCTATTTTCAGGCAACAATCAGATGTATTAAATTTCCCACACACACCCCCTTCTTCTGCTAATAGGTAGTCCAATGCCAATCTATTCTGATACACTGCAGCCTATTAATTTTCTCTGTTTCTGAATTTCAAGTTCTTTTACTCAGAGTTTGAATTAAGATGCAGGAGATCGAGAATTCTTGTTCGGACTTTGTTGTTTATTATATCTTATCTATAATACAGCTGCACAGTATGTGCCTCTTAGTTGGCAGGGTGGAAAATGGCCATGAGTCTTAACTTCCAAGGCTTTTTAAAGTCTAAATTAACCAATTATGAAATAACAAGTAATATGCTTTTAATTACAACCCAATTACTAACTTTTCATATCCCGCAGTGCAGGACTTCTGAACCAATACCATAACCCCTAGATTTGTGAAGAAGAAGGAGAAAGAAGAAGAGATAAATCCACACCCCAAATCCTCCATACTGTAACCTATTATTACCTATATCCCCTAAGCGTAATTTTCTACATTTCTACATATTCCACCCAGTGATATAACTTTTAATTACACAGCAATAACCTCAGTGTTATCACACAATTTAGGAGGCTCTTCCCAAGGTTTCGGGTCAAATACTGTGTGCATCTGAGAATCACTGCTTGTCAGCACTGAAAGGCTGAAATTCTCAGAAGCCAGGGTTCCAACAGCAGCCCTTGTTTGTTTTTGTTGGTTTGATATTAATTCCAGTGCTAAGGCAGTTTTATTCATTATTTTTTCCATGACTGCTTGGAGTCTTTGTAGATGCTGAGGAGGCTAGCAGAGAAAAATTCTCCACTTTTTACTGTCTCATGTGAAAGTCTCCATTCTCACGCAAGCTATCTGTCTGATGGTTTGCTAGTTGGTAAACATTTGCAGGTGCAGGGCTGTTATGAGAACATAGTGGAATTGTTTTTGGTTCACTGAGAATAATATTTTGAAATGGGTGGTTATACCCCTCAGCCACTCACTTTGGTGGGTGGCTAGCCAAGGGGCCAATCATGTAATTTCCCCTTTGCGATCCATGCTATAAAAAGATGGGGTTTTGGCATTAAAGGGTCGGCTTCGATCATCTTGTCTGACCTGAAGTTATGTCATTTTTTGCCATCCCCGCATGCAACAGCGACAAGTTTTATGATAATGTTTAGCATATAAATTGGGGTTTGATATCCCTAACTCCTGTCCTGAGCCCAGGTGGCTGGCCCATATGTTTCAAGTATCCGTTCAGGGGGTCATTCTTCATTTCCCCACTTTTGAGATCCTCCAATTACTGCCCTTGTTTTTCGTTTTAAGGCCTCATAAACTGGTACCCCTAAATCATCCCTGTTCGGTCCTGGTAAAAGAAAGAATCCTGGTTGTATAATTCCCAGAGTACAACTCCCTTTCCACTGGGGGGGAGTTTTGGGTAAGCTCTTTTCCCACATATCCAAAATAGGCCATCTGGTGCTTTCCAATAGTCAGTACCCTGTTGATTTATATTTTTCCAAAATTTGGATATCTCTGGAATATTAAAACAGGGATTTTTGCCTGCATCTTCACACAAGAAAAGTTCAACTTTGGTATTATATTTGCAACTCTTCCCCTTAAGTTTTTTGCGGACCCAATACTGCATTGGTTCTTCAGGAATCCACCATGTAGAAGTCTCATTGCTAGCTTTATATCTTTTACAGGGGGTATTTCTTACTCTTTTAAGAAAATTTTTCCCAGTTCGCCAGAGGCACTCTTCTTCTATTACTGTTGAACTTAAAATCCATCCTTCTTGCCGGTTTTCCCCTTTTATATTTTTTCTGTTCCATTTAAGGAATTCAACAGGGCCTAGGCTACTGCCTTTCCATGGCCCTTCTTCTGTCATTAAGGCCCCTCCACAAACCCAGCAGTTAGTTACATTTAGTTCTTTATTCTTTCTCCCAGATCTACAAATAGGTTTTTCCCTAATCTAGAGGTTTCAATCTCCTTTTCTAATTGTTGCTTGCTTTTTGTGTATAAATCTTCATGTGGGGTTGACCTGGGGTTAGGTTGTGGTGTTTGTTTTGTCACTTCATTTACTATTTGTTCTTTTACCAGATCGTGGACCTGGATTCCACCCCCTAGGGCAAATGTAAAGCAAATCCATCTTTCTCCTTTTGGACACTCACTTCTTATAATCCTTTGACCATCTAATCCTAAATTTTCTGCAACCCAATATGTTTGCCCGTCTTGCGTGCAAGTTTCTAATTTGGATGGGTCATAACAGTAACTGTCCATATGAGTGTGAGCAGTGAAAAAGGAACCTTGAGTGTTACTGAAGTAAAGCGATTTATAGCATTTGTGACATGAATTTTCTTGAGCTCCAAAAGGGAAGAGACGAAAAAGGAGTAACAGAGGTCTGGTATGACTTATATCCCCACCTCCCATGCCTATGGGGTTGCTACCCGTAGCAGGTGCCTATAATCTTCTTGGTGGCGAGTACAGCAGCCAACCCGGTCTTGCCCTCTATTTCCCTATCGCTCTTTTTCTAAGTAAATCACTTTTGGCACTTCAGTATTGGGGTTTTTCACTCTTCAACAGGCACTAGTAATCCCCATCCACAAAGCAGGTTATTTTCTCTTATCCAATTTCCAGGCAAACCTCTGCTTACATTCGGATATTGTGGATTCCCATTGCTCTTCAGGGACTTCCCACTCACTTGGTATCAATAATTCCTAACCACAGATTAAACTAACTATTTCTACTTCTAATAACAGCTGTCTGTTCAAAACTGGTAGGTCACTTGTGCGACGTCATACAATGCAGGTGCCTTTTATGAGAGCTACAATACCATTTTCGTTTACAATCTGTACATTTACATATAACCCAGCTAGCATGTCTTGTATTGGAGTGTATAAGGCACGGTATATGCATTGGTACAGGAGGTGGCTGTAATTCGACCCTTAGGTCAGGATATAAGCGATTTTCTTCTTTATACAAATCACAAACTATAGCCAATATTTTCTGGGTTTGAGATCTATATAAACCAGATCGTCCTGTTTGGAGGGGAATTATCCCTCCCCAGGGAGGGTATCTGAGTTTCCTTAGAGTTTCTCCAGTGGGTACTTGAAACCACTCATATAAGCTTCTCCTTACTTCCCAGTTGTCTGTTATCCTTGGGGGATTATTTGGGTCATCCCAGTTCATTACCACCCAATCCCCGCTTAAGAGTCAATTTCATATCACCAGGCATCTATGTTATGGTCCACTCCTTAGGTTCTTCCACAGGTCCTTTGATCTGGCTGGTGTGGATCCACCCTCTTTCTTTGGTCCAGATTGCTGCTTCAGCCGTCAGCAGTACCTGAAAAGGACCTTCCCATTGTGGAGTTAAAGATTGTTCTTTCCATGTTTTAACCAATACCCATTCCCCAGGGTTGTGGAATACTCACAGCTTTTTACCGGCTAGCGCTTGTAGTTCAATGCCTTAGAAAGCCTCGAGCAGCCTAGAGAGGTAGCACGGTCAATCTAGCATTTCAGTAGCTCTGAAAGTGGCAAATGGTAGCTGCAAAGCTGATATCACCAGTAGAAGCAAAGAGGGAGAAATATAGCTCTCAGCTTAAGCTATAGTCCTGCTTTCAATAAGAGACAGAGACACACAGATGTTCGCAGAAGGAATGCAAAGCCAAAGAGAGCGGGCCCCCTCTTGGGTCCTTCTTTTATTCGGAAAAGGGGAAAGGGGAGAACTGGGGGTGGACCTGGGGTGACTGGCCAATCAGACACTGCTAAAGAGTTTGAGTTACATTTGGTTTTGCCCGTGCTTGGAACAAAGGAGTTCAGAGCACATGACAGGGACAAGTCCTGGCTTGTTTGACCAGGGAGGGGGAAGGGCAGCTCAGAGAAGGCATCAACACAGGGTGGATATTATGGATTTTAAAATCTAAAGGTGTGGTTTGAGGGATTATTCCTTTCAATCTCAAATTTTCTAAAGTCTGTGCAGTTATGGTGACATATTTTTTAACTCTTGCTTCCCCTTCCTTGTAAGTGGCAGTTTCCTGATGGGAGCTCAAAAAATGCAATCCGAACATCATTTCATAGGACGACTCTCCTGTATCTTATCTGGGTTGTGTCCGGACCCTCGGTAATGCTAAAGGCAAACACTTTATCCATGACATCTGGGTTTCAATCATCAGTTTGGTTAAGGTCTTTTTCAGAGTTTGATTCATTCTCTCTACCCGGCCCGAACTCTGTGGGTGCCACGGGGTATGTAACTCCCATTCTATTCCCAGGGCCTGAGTAATTTGCTGTAATACCTTTGATGTAAAGTGTGTTTCCCTGTCTGGATCTATTTTGTTAACCATTCCATACCTATGAATGATTTGTTCCAAAAGGGTTTTCAATACTATGTTTGCTGTGGCTCTAACAGCTGGAATCACGTCTACCCAATGAGTCAGGTGATCTACTATTACTAATAGAAACTTCCATCTCTGTACTTGAGGAAGTTCGGTAAAGTCCACTTGGATGCTTTGGAATGGTCGCATGGCTAACTCCCAACCTCCTGATGGTGTTTTTCTCATAACCTTTTTATTTACTTTTTGGCAACTCATATATCTCTCAGTTACTAGCTTTGCTAGTCCAAAAACCCCAATGCACCCATAATTCCTTAAAAAGTGATCACACAAAGCCTGGGTACCCTAATGAGTCTTTTGGTGCATATCTTCTAATATTTTTTTAGACAGGGGCTTATTGAGTAGTTGTCTCCCATCAGGGAGTTTCCATTTTCCAGATTGATCCTGTTCTCCCCCTATCTTACTTAATTCTTTCTCTTCTGCTGTAATAAATTTTGGAATTTCCCATTCTCCCTGGCTTTGAGTCAAAATCAGCATAACTTTTTCACTCCCATTTTCTGCTGCATCTCTAGCTTCTTGGTCTGCCAAATTATTCCCTCTTATCTCTGGGGTCATCCCTTTTTGGTATCTGTTGGGGTTTTAGGAGTTCTCCTTTTGTTTTTCTTTTTCTATTAAAGAATTTTCCCTAAATGTGTTGCCAGGAGACAAAAAGACCTGGCCACAGGTGGAGGGGTCCAACTGGCTACTTTCTTTCACCTGGGGTTTTCTCATGTAGGGCAGGGATGCCATGAGATCTGAACTGGGAAAAAGGGGTTGTATTACAGCAGGTGAGGGGTCAGTAGCTCTGACCGAGGAAGAGGTGACCGGTCCGGAGAGATGGTCCCAAAAGGAATCGCCTTCCCGAAGCCTGGTATCTTCCCATAGCTGCTAGCTAGGAGGGCCCGTGCAGAAGCTGTCAGCTCTTTAGTGATTATCAGCTCGTGATTTCAGCTCAGCTCTGCAGGGCAGCCTCCAGGCCAGACCAGAGAGAGACGAGAGGCTCATGTAGCTGGTTCCGCACGAAGTAGCTTTATTGTTGGTCCGTACTCCTGGTCCGTACTCCGGCGAAGGGGAAGCTAGGGACGAGCCCTCTCCCTCGCAGGGGCAGAGGGCTAGCTTTTATAGGGATACAGGGGGTGGGTGTCAGAAGGTAAAGGCCAATGGGTTACAAAAGATCTGCATAGGGTCTCCCAGAGGATTCTGGGTCTATCTTTTCCTCACCATAACTGAAGAGTAGCTCCCTTTCCAGAGAGTCCTGCTGGGAGATTGCTCCATCTCCTTATCTCAGCAGACATCCCTCCAGGGCAGTGGCTGGGCATACCCTACAGGGTTGGGTACAGCCCCTAGGGCTCTTGTTCTCCCGGTGTTCGGAGGGAAAAAAAGGATGCCATCATTGTGGAGAGAATTCATCATTGCTGCAGGTTTCTGCCTTCCGCTGCCTTCCTTTTACCGTGTGTGGCGCTTGCTCGCTGGCGCAGCCATTACAATGGGACCCTAACACCCTACCTCACTAAAAGAGGGACCTTTTCACCATCTGCTCAGGTTCCTCAGCGAAAACCCCGGGATCCCAAGCCTGCCTTTCCCTGCCCTGCTGGGAGCCGGGCCACAGCTGCCCTGCCCCCACCGTTCCTTTGCTGTTGCTTTGAGCCTTTGCTGCACTGTAGCTCCGCACGCCCTGCCTGCCGGGACGTCCCGGGGTTCCTGCTGCAGCTCCGGAGTCTGATACATCTCGTCTGCCACTCGGGATTTGTGCTAATCCCTGCTGTTCCAGCCTGCTGTTCCCGAGGGTCCGGCCGGGCATCAGCATCGGCTGCCCAGGGGGTTTGTGAAGCCATTTTTCCATCCCTTCCCAGGATCCCAAGCTGCTATTACCGTGTGCTCGCCGAGCTCACTCTGGAGCGCCCCCTGCAGCTGTAGGGGAATCATCGCACCTGCCCTGCTCACCGGGAGCCACCAGCGCCCCTGCCAGCTGTGACCATAACTGCACCAAAGGGGAAAGGGCCTGACAGCTGAGAAGGCTGGCACTGGATTACTGGTTCTGTTTGTTGTTACTGCCATAGTTATTGTTGCTTGTTTGCCTTGTCATACATATATATATATAACATAGTAAAGAACTGTTATTCCTATTCCTC
The DNA here is from genome assembly GCF_009650955.1 of Corvus moneduloides. NCBI lineage: Eukaryota > Metazoa > Chordata > Aves > Passeriformes > Corvidae > Corvus > Corvus moneduloides. The sequence continues at coordinate 4,784,560 of NC_045510.1, forward strand.
ATATCTTTGCCTGAAAGCCCCCTAATTTCAAAATTATAATAATTCGGAGGGAAGGAGGTTACATGTTGCAGTGAGCCATGGCCAAAGCCAGGGTCAGCTGGATCAAGTAGACCCAAAGTTCCATTGGTTGGATGCTGCCCCAGCCCAAGAGCCCTGAGCATTCATAAGGCTGTGAAAAATACATAAATCCATGCCTTATCATTGGCCGCAGCCCTGCCTTCCCCATATTTCTCATATCTGGCCTCTTTTCCAGAGAGATCTAGGTTCCTCAGCAGCTAATTGGTCTCTGTTACTCCTCCCCCGCCTACCCCTTCCCCCATTTGTTGTAATTCCTTCTCCCTGCCTCTGTAACACCCCCTGATTGGTGTATTATTGGTTACTGTGCATTTTCCACATCCCTTTGGCAGGGGTACAAAACGCCCCCGCAAGCTGCGAGGCTTTGGCTTGCTCCATGGATTTTGCTCCTGAATAAACCCTCTTCCCCCACGAGGAGCCCCTCCGCTTTCATCCTACCTCCTTCGCGTGCCCTAGACAATGGGAGGCGAGGCGAACCTGAGCTGGTGCTTCGCCCGTCCCCCCGCTCCGCATTCGGTCTCCATCTGTACCCACTCAGGGCAGGCAGAAGTTTGCTCGGTGTCAGGATGCTAGCCCAGCAGGCACCGTAGCAGTTACATTTTCCATCTCGAGGGAGGCTCCTGCCTTCCTTGTCAGACACCTGTCTTTCAAACCAAGACAGTGTCCTTTGACATGCTGTCATGGTTTAGCATACTTTGGTTTTTCAGTAAAGAAGGCTTCATCAGCCACAGAAGCGATTCTCTTGAAAAGAAGTGCTTACAGCTTCCTCTATGACCTAAAAGAACCTATCAACTGGCTAGTTTGAATATTGGCAGATTTTTAAGCCACTTAAGAAGCTTGACATGCCTCTGTTATCCACATTTAAGAACAAACAAACCCCAGGAAAGCTCTCTTGTCTTCCGGCTTTCGGAGAGGTATCGGGGGGGGCCTGCAGGCGGCCCAGCGGGGCCAGGCCGGGCCCTGCTCGGCCCGGCCGGGTCAGCCGTGGCACAGCCCTGTTCCATCCGCCACCCCCTCACAGCCCTGCTCCGTGCAGGCGGCGTGGTCCAGCTCCCCACCTTCCCCCCTTCCAGTGCAGCCGAAGATTCGTCTGAGGCTGTCCCGCTGCCTGGCAAAGATCATGTGACCAACAATGAAAAGCGAATTCCAGCTGCGGGACCGGGTAAGATTAACCCTTTTAGTGCTGTAAGTTTCCTCCAGAACAGATGAAGCCTGCAGACATCAATCCTCTCCCGAGTCAGAGGAAAGGGAAGGGTGATGGCAAGTGAAGAGAACACCATAAAGACACCAAAGTCAGTGAAGAAGGAAGAGCTGAAACCCTGAGGGAGGAGAAAGAGGAGATGCTTTGAGCTTAGAAGCTGAAATTCTGTTGTAAAGCTATGGTGATGGACCATGATACATCAGAGTACCTGTTGTAATTTCATGAAAGCATGGGGGATTGGAGCATTCAAATTGCAATTGTGAGCAAAAGCACCTGTGCTGAAATAAGCAAATGACAGTAGCTGTAATTTGATGAGGACCCTTGCTCCCAGGGAAGGAGAAGACCTCTGTTCCTGGAGCTGAAGATGCTCCCAGAGATAGATGAAGAGAACCTTTGCTTCTGAATGGTTCATCCTTAAAATAGTACCCCAGTAGCTCAAGATTGGACCCTCAAAAACAGTTGTAGGGAAAGCTGTAAGTTGAGGGAAGGGACTTTCACATGCAAGCAGAGAACCAACCCAGGCGGCTGTCTTGCTGTGACACTGAAGCCATGAGAGAACTGTTTCTTGTGGAGATGTCTCCACAGCATGACTTAGGGAGACTCCTCTCCCTAAGTGGACTGAACAAGGTTATTATAGAAGTGGTAAACTCACTGAAAATCTCAAGGGTTGTCTTTTTACGTTGTCAGTGGGAGAAGGGAGAAAGGTGGTGGGAGGAGAAGTGTTCTGAAGGTTTAGTCTGACTTTTTTTCTTTCTTTTAGGTCTGTAAATAAACTTCTTTATATTCTTTTAAGTTTTGTGCCTGCTTTGCTTTCTCCTAATTCTTATCTCACAGAAGGTAAATAAGTAAGTAACGAGTATTTTGGACCAAACCACTACACATGCCATACAGCTATGCTCTCGGGCAATTTTAGTGCTTCTAAAACCTCTAAAACAAGTCCCTCATGAATCAACCCTTTGCCTTTTGAATTCAACAACCCTCTTTCTTCCCAAATTTTTCTAAAAGTGTGCACTACTCCAATTGCATATTTTGAGTCAGTATACGTAGTTCCTTTTTTATATGCTAAATTCTCCAGTGCTCTTTTTAGAGCGTATAATTCACAAGATTGAGCAGACCAACTAGAAGGTAATTTCCCTTTTTCAATGGTTTGCATACTCTCCCTTTCAACTAAAGCATATCCTGACATTCTTTTCCCTTGTATATATCTAGATGAAACATCCACGTATACTTTCTCCCCTTCTGGGAGGGCCTGTTCTGCTAAATCTCCTCAGAGTTTCGTTTGATATTGGTTAACTTCTAAACAATTGTGTGTTAAATCACTCTGGTTTCCCATATAAAAATTGAGCTGGATTTAAAGTCTTGTCTACCTTCAGTGTTAAATCTTCACTGTTTATCAAAATGGCTTCATATTTTAACATCCTTGAATCAGTTAACCTTTTTTCAGCTTTTTGATTCAGCACATTTCGAACTGCATGAGGTGTGTATACAATTAGTTTACCTCCAAAAGTAAGTTTACGGCTCTCTTCCACTAGGATAGCGATGGCTGCTATGGCTTGAATACATACTGGCCAACCACAGCTCACTGGATCCAATAATTTAGATAAATAAGCTACAGGTTTTTTTACCCCTCCCCATTCTTGAACTAAAACCCCATGAGCTACTCCATCTTCCACATTTGTAGGAACCCAGAGTGCCAAGAATATTTCTCTGCCTGTTTTTAAGGGTTCTTACCCCCCTGAACAACACTGTTTTAGCCACCAACCTTGGAAAAAATTACCAACGATCAGACAAGAACTAGAAATTACTGAATAATTGGTAGAAAAGAGAAAATAATGTACGTTTTCAGTAACTATTGGTTAAAATATCTTTAAAAGGCTGTGTAAATCTTGATAGAGACCCTTCACTCCTGCTTTTCTGTGCTCTATGCTGTACCTGGGTCACGCTAGTGGCTCTGTTCCTCTGATAAGACTTAATAAACAGCTATCTGGAAGCATTGAAAATCAAGGAAAAGTCTCGGTTTATCTTTGAAACTCCTTGCAAGGACTTTTAGAAAATTCTCTCCCATCAGGAGGGATTTGATTTATGTCACGGTTCAGTGTCATACATTCACATACAGGAAAAAGGGTTTTTCTACTGATGGTAAACCTAATACTGGTACTGAGATCAATTTAAGCTTTAACTCCTCTAGTTTACTGTTATCTTCTTTGGTCCACTTTACCTTGTCTCCCTCTATCAATTTCTCATATAAGAATTTTACTGCTTGAGTATATCCTTCAATCCACAGCCGACAATAGCCTAGTAGCCCTAGCAATTTTCTAACTTGCCTTTTTGAAGAAGGAGGGGGAAGGGATAAGATCCCAGTGATCCTTTCAGGATTTAATTTCTGACTACCCTTGCTTATTAAATGACAAAGATACTTCACTTCTGATTCCACAAATTGTAATTTCTTCTTTGACACCCTCAATCCTTTGCTCCCAAGAAAATTCAAAAGTGTTATGGTAGCCTCTCTAACTTCGGTTTCTCCCGATATTAAAAGGTCATCTACATACTGAGTAATTCTTATCCTAGGGGATTTAGGGAAGGTCTGCAATATTTCCTCTAAGGCTTGCCCAAATAAATTTGGAGACTGTTCTGGTTTGGCCTGTAGTGGTTTGGTCCAAAATACTCATTACTGTTTATCTGCTGTGAGATAAGAATTAGGAGAAATGCAAAACAGGCACCAAACTTGAAAGAATATAAAGAAGTTTATTAACAGACCTAAAAGAGGAAAAAAAAAATTATACCACCTTCAGAACTCTCCTCCTCCCCCCACCTTCCTCCCCCCACCTTCCTCCCTTCTCCCACTGACAATGTGAAAAGACAACCCTTAAGATGTTCAGTCTGTTTACCACTTCCATAATAACCTTGTTCAGTCCATTTAGAAAGAGAAGTCTCTTCTTGCTCATGCTATGAAAACATTATCACAACGAGACAGCCGCCCACTTCCAAATATTGTTCAGTCCATTTAGGAAGAGGAGTCTCTCTGCCTGCGTGTGAGTCCTTTCCCCCGACTTGCAGCTTTTCCCGCAACTGCTTTCGAGGGTCCACTCTTGAAGTTTTTTGGGGTATAATTTTAAGGTTGAGCCGTTCAGAAACAAAAACAGAGGCCCTTCTCCTTCCCTGGGAGCAAAGGGTCTTCATCATCTTCATCGTTAGGACTATCTCTGGGAGCATCTCTAGGAACTGAGGTTTTCTCCTTTCCCATTTGGAGCAAAAGTCCTCATCTGGTTCATCTCTACGGACTGAGGTTTTCTCCTTTCCCGTTTGGAGCAAAAGTCCTCATCTGGTTCATCTCTCCCTGTCCAAACTTCTCATGAAATTACAGCTGCGTCAGCATCTGCCTATCTCAACGCAGGTGCTTTTGCTCACGAGTTGAACACTCCACCCCCCATATCTTCATGAAATTACAACAGGATACTCTGATATATCATAGCTTCACAAGAGAATTTCAGCTTTAAGCATCTCCTCTCTCTCTTCCCTCAGGTTTTCAGCTCTTCACAGCAGTAAAAAGGGTTAATCTCACCTCGGCCTTGCAGCTTTGCAGCTGGGATGTTGAATTTTTCTTATCGCAGTGGAGAGGGGGGAGAGCCGAGCCGCTCCGGCTGCCCACGGCAAGGCAGTGGGGGGGGTTCCATGGCTGGAACAGGTCCATGGCTTCAGGATGGCCGTGGCCCGGCCCGGCCTGGCCCGAGCAGGGCCTGGCTGGGCCCGCTGGCCCCCACTCGGGGCCTGCAGCCACCTGTCCCAGCGCCGGAAACGAGAGAGAGCTTGGAGGGGGAGTTTGCCTATTCTTAAATGTGGATCACAGAGGTGATCACAACTTTAAGTGGCTTAGAGAATTGTCCATATTCAAACTGGCCAGCTGATAGGTTCTATCAGTTCCCAGAGGAAACTGTAAGCACCCCTTAGCAAGGACGTCCCTTCCGGGACTATGCTTGCTAACCTATGACATTCTCCACCCCTCACCTCTGTGAAGACACATTTAAGAATTATTATCAAAATTACATTCAACTTCTACCATATTCCACTCCTAGATAGTTCAATACAACTGCAATATAAGTTTCTCACTATCATGCTACTTAACTTATGACTTAATACTTGCTTTGCCCAGTATTCCTCCTAATTAATCATTATCTCACAGTTCTCATCAATTGCCCGCATTCTCCACCATTTTGTCACGGGTTCGGTTTGTAACCGGGCAGAAACACCAATTTAGTGTAGTGGTTTGGTCCAAAATACTCATTACTGTTTATCTGCTGTGAGATAAGAATTAGGAGAAATGCAAAACAGGCACCAAACTTGAAAGAATATAAAGAAGTTTATTAACAGACCTAAAAGAGGAAAAAAAAAATTATACCACCTTCAGAACTCTCCTCCTCCCCCCACCTTCCTCCCTTCTCCCACTGACAATGTGAAAAGACAACCCTTAAGATGTTCAGTCTGTTTACCACTTCCATAATAACCTTGTTCAGTCCATTTAGAAAGAGAAGTCTCTTCTTGCTCATGCTATGAAAACAGTATCACAACGAGCCAGCCGCCCACTTCCAAATATTGTTCAGTCCATTTAGGAAGAGGAGTCTCTCTGCCTGCGTGTGAGTCCTTTCCCCCGACTTGCAGCTTTTCCCGCAACTGCTTTCGAGGGTCCACTCTTGAAGTTTTTTGGGGTATAATTTTAAGGTTGAGCCGTTCAGAAACAAAAACAGAGGCCCTTCTCCTTCCCTGGGAGCAAAGGGTCTTCATCATCTTCATCGTTAGGACTATCTCTGGGAGCATCTCTAGGAACTGAGGTTTTCTCCTTTCCCATTTGGAGCAAAAGTCCTCATCTGGTTCATCTCTACGGACTGAGGTTTTCTCCTTTCCCGTTTGGAGCAAAAGTCCTCATCTGGTTCATCTCTCCCTGTCCAAACTTCTCATGAAATTACAGCTGCGTCAGCATCTGCCTATCTCAACGCAGGTGCTTTTGCTCACGAGTTGAACACTCCACCCCCCATATCTTCATGAAATTACAACAGGATACTCTGATATATCATAGCTTCACAAGAGAATTTCAGCTTTAAGCATCTCCTCTCTCTCTTCCCTCAGGTTTTCAGCTCTTCACAGCAGTAAAAAGGGTTAATCTCACCTCGGCCTTGCAGCTTTGCAGCTGGGATGTTGAATTTTTCTTATCGCAGTGGAGAGGGGGGAGAGCCGAGCCGCTCCGGCTGCCCACGGCAAGGCAGTGGGGGGGGTTCCATGGCTGGAACAGGTCCATGGCTTCAGGATGGCCGTGGCCCAGCCCGGCCTGGCCCGAGCAGGGCCTGGCTGGGCCCGCTGGCCCCCACACGGGGCCCGCAGCCACCTGTCCCAGCGCCGGAAACGAGAGAGAGCTTGGAGGGGGAGTTTGCCTATTCTTAAATGTGGATCACAGAGGTGATCACAACTTTAAGTGGCTTAGAGAATTGTCCATATTCAAACTGGCCAGCTGATAGGTTCTATCAGTTCCCAGAGGAAACTGTAAGCACCCCTTAGCAAGGACGTCCCTTCCGGGACTATGCTTGCTAACCTATGACATGGCCAAATCTAGAAATATATCCTCTGAGAGAAGACAGGCTACAACCACCCCTCCCCCACCATGTTCGGGAAAAAATAAATTTTCCTCGAAGGAAAGTGAAAGAGATAAAAACTATTTATTTAACAAACACACAGGAAAAGGGATAATGATGCTAAATTAATAAAACCTCTTGCTCTGCTGAGAGAAACCCGGGAAAATTTCAGAGTCCTTCCATAGATCTCTCTCTCCCCCTCCTTGGAGCTGGAACGGGGTGGTGGGCCCACCTCTGGGGCCAAGGCCTTGGTGGAAAGTCCTCCCGATGTATACTGATGTTGAAACAGTCCAGCAGAGAGAAAAGGAAAAAAACGAAGTCCCAGGAAAACAAAAGTTCAACTCTCCAGAGGAAAAGGAGCTGGGGAAAAAAAACCCACTGGGTATCAAGTCTTAGTCCTTTTGTTAACCTCCCTTAAGTCCCGGACTAATCTATAAGTCCCATCTGGCTTCTTTACTGGGAGAATAAGGGTATTATGAGGAGACATACAAGGTTCTAATGTCCCCTCCTTTATCAATTCTTTGATTACTGGCTTTAAGCCCTCTCTTCCTTCTAATGATATGGGGTACTGACGTACACGTATAGGACATTCTTCCTTTTCAATTGTTATTTTTATGGGGTCAATATCCAATCCTCCCCTATTCCCCTCTCCAGCCCAAAACTTCTTGGTTAATTCTTTCCTCATCTTCTTGGTGGAGCTGTAGCACTTTGGCTGTCATTTTTCCTTCTTCAGGTATAACCCCTATTCCTAATTGTATCTGCATGTCTCTCCCTAATAACTTACAACCTACTCCAGCAACTAATAAAACATCTCACATCCCTATTCTAGTTTCCCCTTAGATTACAGGAGCCTTAAAACCTTCTCACTTTGCTCCCATTACTTTTATTGTGTCATTACTTGCATTACACCCCTTTGGAATAGTAACCACACAAGTTCTTTCTGCCCCAGTATCAACTATAAATTCTAATGCCTCCTCCTGGGGCCCTACTTTTAACATTATCAACGGCTCTGAATTATATTTATCCCCCAAGAGGTAGAGCCCCTTACACCCCTAGTCCTGTATTCTGTCCTGTTGTACTTCTTTACATACCTCCAGGTCTCTATTCCACTTTGGGCATTCCCTCTTAAAATGGCCCTCCCTTCCACAATAAAAGAAGGCACTGTTTGAAACATCCTGGCTATAATTCGGGTTTCGGTCTCTTGCTCCCATTAGCGGTCTGCTCCTCCCTCTTCCCCTGTTACTTGGGTGTCTTGGTTTGAAAGACAGGTGTCTGCTAAGGAAGGCAGAAGCCTCCCTTGGAATGGCAGATGTAACCCCTTTCCCTCCGAGTTATTATAATTTTGAAATCAAGGGCTTTTAGGCAAAGATGTGGGAAATAGGAATAACAGTTCTTTACTATTATATATATAACCAGTCAAACAAACAACAATAACTATGGCAGTAACAGCAAACAATCACAAACCCAGTCCCAGCCTTCTCGGCTGTCGGGCCCTTTTCCCTTGGGTGCAGTTCTTCTTGCAGCCGGCAGGGGCGCTGGCAGCTCCCGATGAGCAGGGCAGGTGCGATGGTTCCCCCGCGGCTGCAGGGGGCGCTCCGGAGAGAGCTTGGGGAGCACGCGGCACCGGTGGTCTGGGGTCCCAGGGAAGGATGGAACAAAGGCTTCACAAACCCCTGGGCAGCTGGCCCCGGTGTCCGGCCGGACCCTCGGGAACAGCAGGCTGGAACGGCGGGCTGGAACGGCAGGGACGATCACAAATCCCGGGTGGCAGACGCGATGTATCCAAGCGGGGAACCCCCCAGAGGTCTGGGCAGGCAGGGCGAGCACAGCTACAACATAGCGAAGGCTCGAAGCAACGGCAGGGCAGGGCGGCCACAGCCCGGCCTCCAGCAGGGCAGGGAAGGCAGCTTTGGGATCCCGGTGTTGTTTCCAGCAGAAAGAAAAGCAGCCGAAAAACAACCAGCAGCTCCTCTCTCTCCGAACGAGACCGAACTGACCCCACACACAGGTGAAACAAAAGAGTAGCCAGGCACACCCCACCCTCAGTGGGTAGCTCTTTGTTTTCTTAAGTATCCAGCGATTTGTTGTCTTAGTAACAGTATGGGGGGAAAATTCCTTTAACAGAAAAAAACCTAGAACTCCTAAAAAACCCCAACATTGGGGCATTGTTTCTAGGGGTTTCTGCCCTAGAGGGGATCATAGGTTTAAATGTGTTAACCCCTTGCATTGTGGCCACCATGATTTTTGCTTTGCTTTTGGCCTTTTCTTCCTCTCTTCACATAAACTTTTTGTGCTTCTCCTAACAGTTCGTCTAATCCTCTATCTTGCCAATCATCTAGTTTTTCAAGATTTTTCTTAATATCTGGCCAAGCGTGTGTGACAATGTTAACTTTTAATAATGCTTGGCCTGCTGGACTGGTAGTGTAGGTTACGGGCGGGTTCGGTCAGGACAGAGACGGATGGAGAGATCTCTATAGGCAGGTCTTGGGACACAGTCGGTTTATTGTAAAGGGCGTGGGTATTGGGGCACTGCTCAGAGCTGCTAGACTCAGCTCTGAGCAGGCCCAAGAGAGTAAGCAGGTGAGAGAGAGAGAGAGGGTGTAAGAGCAAGAGTGGAAGTAAGAGTAGAAGTGGAAGAGAGGAATAGAGAATGTCTGAAGTCCTGGTTACAATACAATAAATCATCTTCTGTACTGAATATTCTAATTGTCAGTAACCAATCTAATACAAGATACAAATCCTATAGCATTTACATACAGCCTATAAGAGTTCTTATATTACCATAAAGTGTTACATCTTAACTTCTAAAAACTACTCTTTGGACCCCTTCTGCTGAGCTAGTAGGGTCTGCTCTGACCCTTGGACCTGTTTGCAAGCAGAGGGTATTGTTCCATCAAGAGGGGATTATCTTCAGTGGCCATACCATTGTTTTCTAGTTGTTCAGTAACTAAGACCTGGTATTTCAAAAGTGGCTTTCATTTCGATGTTGCCTGTAGTTTTCATATTCCCAAAATCTTTTGTCAGGCAATCATATTTCCAAGGTTTTCCTGTTTCATCTTCCCCAACATCCAGGTCCCCCTTTTCGATGGACAATTAAGATATTAGACATAGTCTTACTCGTCATTTTTTGCACACACTGAAGTATACAAGGTACTGCTACTAAAACTATAATTATTACTACTAGAATAATCAAGCCTATTTTACAGAGTTCCCTTAGCCAAGGTGCAAAGCTCCAACCATCAAACAAACTGTCTAGCCAAGACAGGTTATCTGTTGTAATTTGGTTAGCTAGGTCCCTTAGGTTTTGTAACTGTTTGTGAATGGAAACAGAATGATCGGATAAGTTCATACAGCATAATATTTATCAAAAGTAACATTACCAAAACCTTCTGGTAAAGGTATTCCAACTAAACAGGTTGAAACAGGTTTGTCAGGGCTTGTGTCAGATAGACAGATGGTATCGGAGCATGCAGATTTGGCTGAAAGCAACCCAAACATTTGTCTTTGGTTGATTTACAGGTAAAGTTTCATTACAAAAATTAAAACATAAGATTAAAAGCAACATGCATCTACACAAATAATGCTAAAACTCCATTCTTTTCTTGAGCTGTTTCTGGCAGACAATCTTCTCTCAGTGGTTCTGCCTAGTTCACATTTCAGTGCTGGCTTCTCGGCTTCCACTCGTGGGGTCACTGGCTGAAGTGGAACCGACAGTGGGCTTTGATGCGTGGTACAGCTTCACGTTCTTTGCTGGCATCCACTTGGTTCCTTCACCTGTGGAGAGACATGCAAATCCCTTTCCCCACATTATAAGATCATAAGGTCTTTCTATTTTTCCTGATGCTAAATTCTTAATTAAAACTAGGGGGTGCTCTTTCAGTTTTGCTTTTTTGTTGTTTAAGAAATGTCTGAAGATGGGGGGATCAGGCTCTTCTGCAGAGCTATTCAAAAAATTATAAACATACAAAGCCTTATTCAACCTCCTTTGAGGTGTATCCTGGGCTTCTCCCCCTTTCTGTTGATTTAAAATGCGTTTTAAAGTTCGATGTGTTCCTTTTAGGGTACTTTTTAGCAGTTGTTTAAGATACGGTGAGCAAATACCACTGTATCTTACAGCACTTTTTAGTTCTTTAATTTCGAGAGTGTGGATAGCAGCCCACGTTTTAGGACTGTCAGGCTGTTGGCTAGCTATCACAGGCTTAATTAATAGACTAAGACTTTCATCTTTATAGATTTGGGGTCTTATTTCATGGCAATCTGTTAATTTAGAATAATCTGAGCACTTTGGAGGATTTTTTGATTCAGAAGGTAGCGCTGACAAACTTTCAGAACTCATTTTCTCTTTCTGGGTTGCAAGATTCCCGTCGCTCGCTGGCGGGACTCTGGGGGTCATTGCAAACAAATCTGGCTGCTTTTCAGAGTTTAGTTGTGTTAAAGCATCAGCTCCGGCAGAGGGGCTCTCTGTCTCCCCTGCCAGTGGAGCTGCATCACTGCTCTGCGTTCCCCCCCTGTTCGCGGCTTCTGAGGCGGGGCTGAGCTGCGCGGAGGGATACGGCTGTACGGTGTCGGGGGACCCCGGCAGGGGCGGCTGCGGCGCGGGGATGGGACCCGGCAGGGGCAGCGATGATGACACAGCAGAGCTCGGGAGTGGCGCAGCCGATCTCGGTGGCGGCGGGCGAGGAGGATGCGCGGCTGGATGCGCGGCTGGTCCCGGGAGTTGCAGCAATCGCGCATGCGCGTGTTGCAGCGATTGCGCATGCGCGTGTTGCGTCATCAGGTCCGCGCGGTAGGCTGTAATGGCCGCAGTCTGTGTGGCAGGCGGTTGGGGCAGAGCAGGAGATGGCAGGACTGCAGAACCAGGGGCTGGGGCTGCGGTCGCGGGAGGCAGGAGGGCTGGTGGCTGGATCGCGGCGTGCTGCTGCTGGAAGCTTGTAGGCTGGGCTGGGGTGGGTGGTGGCGGGGCGGCGGTGCCGGGAGGCGGGGCTGGAGCAGCGGCAGGAACGGAGGAGACTGCAGACCTCCGTGCAGGCAGCGCGGTACCGGCATCAAGTGGCTCGCGGGACTGGGGCGCTCCCAGCGCAAGCGATGGTGTGCCGGGATCGGGGAACGGCACAGAAACGGCGGCAGGGGCGGGAGTAGATACAGGCGTCTGTGCTGCCACGGGGCTGGGCGACCGCTCGGGGCGTGCTGTGTGCGCTTGAACGGCAGGGTGGGGGGGTAGGGTTCCTGCAGTAACAGGGGGTGCCGGAGACAGCAGCGCGGCCGTGGCCCGCGCTGTAGGCACCGGTGGTTCGGGAACGGCAGGGGACTGTGAAGACGCAGCAGCGGCGGCCGCGGATGGAACAATGGCTATCATCGGCGCCGTGTGGGGGGGGGGGACCTGGGGGGCTGGAAGAAGGGTCGCCGCTTGGCTTTGGGGGGGGCCGGCTATGATGGCAGCCATGGCCATAACCGGCGCGGCTGGGGGAGGGGTAACACCCGTAGGTAGCAGGGGGGTAGGCGCTGGCCCCGCCGGGGTACCGCCGGGGGGCGGGGCCATCATGATGTCAGCAGCGGGGGGTGGGGTAGCAGTGACGGCAGCAGGGGGGGGTGGAGCCGCGATGACGGAACCGGGGGGGGGCACGGGGGGGCAGGGGCAAGGGGCGGGGCCACGGAGACGCTGGCACTGAGGGCGGGGGCCGCGGGGGATGGGGCAGCAGGGGCCGCGGGGGATGGGAGAGCGGAGACGCGCGGGATGGCGGGGGCGGGGATGGCGGGAGGGGCCGTAGGGTTCGGTGGGGTGGCTGGGGCCGGGGTAAGGGGTGTGGGGGCCGCGAGCGCGGGGGGCGGGGCGGCGCGAGTCAGGCGGACCGCGGGTATTGGAGCCGCGGGGTCCGGCGGAGGGGCGGGGGCCATGCTCCGCTGCGGGCTCGCGGCGGCAAGGGGCGGACTAGCAGCCGGAGCCGGGCCCGGCGGGGTGACTGCTGCCGGCGGCGCCACCGCAGCAAACAGCTCTGCCAGCGCTCTGCAAGCTGGGAGCAGCTGTGCGGCGGCCATATCCCGGTAGGAGATATTATTAAAGAGTTTAACTCCCACTGTGTCCCAAAAGTCTCTTGTAAAGATGGCTGAACGGTCAGCGTTTGGGAAATTAAGTCGGGTCCATTCTAGAAGATTTTTTAGCTCATGTTTAGGCAACTGACTTGGACCAGAACTTATAAGTAAATGCTTAAGTTGCTTATAGAGATCTCTGTCATGGG